>NW_026126586.1:0-82500 GCF_943737965.1 Phodopus roborovskii
GACTCTGACTCTGACTCTCGACTCTGACTCTGACTCTGACTCTGACTCTCTGACACTGACTCTCTTACTCTGACTCTCTGACTCTGCCTCTGACCCTGACTCTGACTCTGCCTCTGCCTCTGACTCTCTGACACTCTGACTCTATGACTCTATGACTCTGTGGCTCTATGACTCTCTGCTCTCTGACTCTCTGACTCTCTGACTGACTCTCTGGCTCTCACTCTCTCTGGCTCTCTCTGACTCTCTGACTCTATGACTCCCTAACTCTCTGACCCTCTGACACTCTGACACTCTGACAATATGACACTCTGGCTCTGACTCTGCGACTCTGACTCTGACTCTCACTCTGACTCTCTGACTCTGACTCTCTGACTCTGACTTTCTGATTCTCTGACTCTCTGGCTCTATGACTCTCTGACTCTCTGACTCTCAGACTCTTACTCTCTGACTCTGACTCTCTTACTCTGACTCTCTGACTCTGACTCTCACTCTGACTTTGACTCTGCCTCTGCCTCTGACTCTGACTCTCTGACTCTCTGATTCTCTGACTCTATGACTCTATGACTCTATGACTCTATGACTCTATGACTCTATGACTCTATGACTCTATGACTCTCTGACTCTATGACTCTCTGAATCTCTGACTCTCTGACTCTATGACTCTCTGACTGACTCTCTTACTCTCTGACTCTCTGACTCTCTCTGACTCTCTCTGTCTCTCTGACTCTCTGACTCTCTGAATCTCTGACTCTGACTCTCTGACCTCTGACTCTCTGACTCTCTGACTCTCTGACTCTCTGACTCTGACTCTCTGACTCTGACTCTCTGGCTCTGACTCTGACTCTCTGACTCTGACTCTCTGGCTCTGACTCTCCTACTCTCTGACTCTCTGACTCTCTGACTCTCTGACTCTCTGACTCTCTGACTCTCCTGACTCTCTGACTCTCTGAATCCCTGACTCCCTGACTCCCTGACTCTCTGACTCTCTGACTCTCTGCTCTGACTCTCTTAATCTCTTACTCTCTGACTCTCTGACTCTCTGGCTCTCTGACTCTCTGAATCCCAGGCTCCCTGACTCCCAGACTCCCTGACTCCCTGACTCCCTGACTCCCTGACCTCTGACCTCTGACGCTCTAACACTCTGACACTCTGACTCTCTGACTCTCAGACTCTGACTCTGACCTCTGAATCTGACTCTCTGACTCTCTGACTCTCTGACTCTCTGACTCTCTGACTCTCTGACTCTCTGACTCCCAGAATCCCTGACTCCCTGACTCCCTGACTCCCTGACTCCCTGACTCCCTGACTCCCTGACTCCCTGACTCCCTGACTCCCTGACACTCTGACACTCTGACACTCTGACACTCTGACACTCTGACACTCTGACACTCTGACTCTGACTCTGACTCTCTGACTCTGACTCTGACTCGGACTCTGACTCTGACTCTGCGACTCTGACTCTGACACCTCTGACTCTGCGACTCTGACTCTGCGACTCTGCCTCGGCGACTCTGACTCTGCGACTCTGACTCTGCGACTCTGATTCTGCGACTCTGACTCTGACTCTCTGACTCTGACCCTCTTACTCTGACTCTCTGACTCTGACTCTGACTCTGACTCTGCCTCTGCCTCTGCCTCTGACTCTCTGACTCTATGACTCTATGACTCTATCACTCTATGACTCTCTGACTCTATGACTCTCTGAATCTCTTACTCTCTGGCTCTATGACTCTCTGACTGACTCTCTGACTCTCTGACTCTCTGACTCTCTCTGACTCTGTCTGACTCTCTGACGATCTGACTCTCTGAATCTCTGACTCTGACTCTCTGACACTCTGACTCTCTGACTCTCTGACTCTCTGACTCTCTGACTCTCTGACTCTGACTCTCTGACTCTGACTTTCTGACTCTGACTCTGACTCTCTGACTCTGACTCTCTGACTCTCTGACTCTCTGACTCTCTGACTCTCTGACTCTCTGACTCTCTGACTCTCTGACTCTCTGAATCTCTGACTCTCTGACTCTCTGAATCTCTGACTCCCTGACTCCCTGACTCCCTGCCTCTCTGACTCTCTGACTCTCTGACACTCTGACACTCTGACACTCTGAAACTCTGACTCTGACTCTGCGACTCTGACTCTGCAACTCTGACTCTGACTCTGACTCTGACTCTCTGACTCTCTGACTCTGACTCTCTGACTCTCTGACTCTCTGACTCTCTGACTCTCTGACTCTCTGACTCCCAGACTCCCTGACTCCCTGACTCCCTGGCTCCCTGACTCCCTGACTCCCTGACACTCTGACACTCTGACACTCCTGACACTCTGACACTCTGACACTCTGACACTCGGACACTCTGACACTCTGACACTCTGACACTCTGACTCTGACTCTCTGACTCTGACTCTGACTCTGACTCTGCTCTGACTCTGCGACTCTGACTCTGCTACTCTGACGCTAACTCTGACTCTGACTCTCTGACTCTGACTCTCTGACTCTGACTCTGTGACTCTGCCTCTGCCTAAGACTCTGACTCTGACTCTGCCTCTGACTCTGACTTTCTGACTCTCTGACTCTCTGAATCTCTGACTCTCTGACTCCCAGACTCCCTGACTCCATCACCTCCTGACTCCCTGACTCCCTGACACTCTGACACTCTGACACTCTGACACTCTGACACTCTGACACTCTGATTCTGACTCTGACCCCTCTGACTCTGACTCTCTTACTCTGACTCTCTGACTCTGCATCTGACTCTGACTCTGACTCTGCCTCTGCATCTGACTCTGACTATCTGACTCTCTGATCTCTCTGACTCTCTGAATCCCAGACTCCCTGACTCCCTGACTCCCTGACTCCCTGACTCCCTGACTCCCTGACACTCTGACACTCTGACACACTAACACTCTGACACTCTGACTCTCTGACTCTCTGACTCTGACTCTGACTCTCTGAATCTGACTCTCTGACTCTCTGACTCTCTGACTCTCTGACACTCTGACACTCTGACACTCTGAAACTCTGACTCTGACTCTGCGACTCTGACTCTGCAACTCTGACTCTGACTCTGACTCTCTGACTCTCTGACTCTGACTCTCTGACTCTCTGACTCTCTGACTCTCTGACTCTCTGACTCTCTGACTCTCTGACTCCCAGACTCCCTGACTCCCTGACTCCCTGACTCCCTTACTCCCTGACACTCTGACACTCTGACACTCTGGCACTCTGACTCTGACTCTCTGACTCTGACTCTGACACTGAGTGACTCTGACTCTGACTCCTCTGACTCTGGGACTCTGACTCTCTGACTCTGATTCTCTGACTCTGACTCTCTGACTCTAACTCTCTGACTCTGCCTCTGCCTCTGACTCTGACTCTGACTCTGACTCTGACTCTGCCTCTGACTCTCACTCTGACTTTCTGACTCTCTGACTCTCTGACTCTCTGACTCTCTGACTCTCTAACTCTATGACTCTCTGACTCTATGACTCTATGACTCTCTGACTCTATGATTCTATGACACTATAACTCTATGACTCTCTGACTGACTCTCTGACTCTCTGACTCTCTGACTCTCTGACTCTCTGACTCTCTGACTCTCTGACTCTCTGGCTCTCTGACTCTCTGACTCTCTGACTCTCTGACTCTGACTCTCTGACTCTAACTCTGACTATGACTCTGACTCTGACTCTCTGACTCTGACTCTCTGACTCTGACTCTCTGACTCTCTGACTCTGACTCTCTGACTCTCTGACTCCCAGAATCCCTGACTCCCTGACTCCCTGACTCCCTGACTCCCTGACACTCTGACACTCTGACACTCTGACACTCTGACACTCCGACACTCTGACACTCTGACACTCTGACTCTGACTCTCTGACTCTGACTCTGACTCTGACTCTGACTCTGCGACTCTGACTCTGCGGCTCTGACTCTAACTCTGACTCTGACTCTCTGACTCTGACTCTCTGACTCTGACTCTCTGGCTCTCTGACTCTCTGACTCTCTGACTCTCTGACTCTCTGACTCCCAGACTCCCTGACGCCCTGACTCCCTGACTCCCTGACTCCCTGACTCCCGGACACTCTGACACTCTGACACTCTGACACACTGACACTCTGACACTCTGACACTCTTTCACTCTGACACTCTGACACTCTGACTCTGACTCTCTGACTCTGACTCTGACTCTGACTCTGACTCTGACTCTGACTCTGACTCTGCGACTCTGACTCTGACTCTGACTCTGACTCTCTGACTCTGACTCTCTTGCTCTGACTCTCTGACTCTGCCTCTGCCTCTGACCCTGACTCTGACTCTGCCTCTGCCTCTGACTCTCTGACTCTCTGACTCTATGACTCTATGACTCTATGACTCTATGACTCTATGACTCTCTGACTCTCTGACTCTATGACTCTCTGACTGACTCTCTGACTCTCTGACTCTCTCTGACTCTCTCTGACTCTCTCACTCTCTGACTCTCTGGCTCTCTGACTCTCTGACTCTCTGACTCCCTGAATCTCTGACCCTCTGACACTCTGACACTCTGACAATATGACACTCTGACTCTGACTCTGCGACTCTGACTCTGGCTCTGACTCTCTGACTCTCTGACTCTCTGACTCTGACTCTCTGACTCTCTGACTCTCTGACTCTCTGACTATGTGACTCTGACTCTCTGACTCTGACTCTCTGACTCTGACTCTCTGACTCTCTGACTCTCTGACTCCCTGACTCCCTGACTCCATGAATTCCTGACTCCCTGACTTCCTGACTCCCTGACTCCCTGACTCTCTGACTCTCTGACTCTGACTCTGACACTCTGACTCTGACTCTCTGACTCTCTGACTCTCTGACTTCCTGACTCCCTGAATCCCTGACTCTCTGACTCTCTGACACTCTGACACTCTGACACTCTGACACTCTGACTCTGACTCTGCATCTCTGACTCTGCAACTCTGACTCTGACTCTCTGACTCTCTGACTCTCTGACTCTGACTCTCTGACTCTCTGACTCTCTGACTCCCAGACTCCCTGACTCCCTGACTCCCTGACTCCTGACTCCCAGAGACCCTGACTCCCTGACTCCCTGACTCCCTGACTCTCTGACTCCCTGTCACTCTGACACTCTGACACTCTGACACTCTAACACTCTGACACTCTGACTCTCTGACTCTCTGCTCTGACCCTGACTCTCTGACTCTGACTCTCTGACTCCCTGACTTTCTGACTCCCTGACTCTCTGACCCTCTGACACTCTGACACTCTGATAATATGACACTCTGACTCTGACTCTGCGACTCTGACTCTGACTCTGACTCTGACTCTGACTCTGACTCTGACTCTGACTCTCTGACTCTCTGACTCTGACTCTCTCACTCTCTGACTCTCTGACTCTCTGACTCTCTGACTCTCTGACTCCCATACTCCCTGACTCCCTGACTCCCTGAATCCCTGACTCCCTGACTCCCTGTCGCCCTGACTCCCTGACACTCTTACACTCTGAAACTCTGACATTCTGACACTCTGACCCTCTGACTCTCTGACTCTGACTGACTCTGACTCTGACTCTGACTCTGACTCTGACTCTGCCTCTGCCTCTGACTCTGACTCTCTGACTCTCTGACTCTCTGACTCTATGACTCTATGACTCTCTGACTCTATGACTCTCTGACTCTCTGACTCTCTGATTCTATGACTCTCTGACTGACTCTCTGACTATCTGAATCTCTCTGACTCTCTCTGACTCTCTCTGACTCTCTCTGACTCTCTGACTCTCTGACTTCTGGCTCTCTCACTCTATGACTCTCTGACTCTCTGACTCTGACTCTGACACTCTGACTCTGACTCTCTGACTCTCTGACTCTCTGGCTCTCTGGCTCTCTGACTCTCTGACTCTCTGACTCCCTGACTCTCTGACTCTCTGACTTGCTGACTCTCTGACACTCTGACTCTCTGACAGTCTGACTCTCTGACACTCTGATTCTCTGACTCTGACTCTGACTCTAACTCTGACTCTGCGACTCTGACTCTGGGACTCTGACTCTGACTCTCTGACTCTGACTCTGTTACTCTGACTCTCTGACTCTGCCTCTGACTCTGACTCTGACTCTGACTCTGACTCTCTGACTCTGACTCTCTGACTCTGACTCTCTGACTCTGACTCTCTGACTCTCTGACTCTCTGACTCTCTGACTCTCTGACGCTCTGACTCTCTGACTCGATGACTCCATGACTCCCTGACTCTCTGACTCTCTGACTCTCTGACACTCTGACACTCTGACACTCTGACTCTGACTCTGCGACTCTGACTCTGCAACTCTGACTCTGACTCTGACTCTGACTCTCTGACTCTCTGACTCTCTGACTCTCTGACTCTCTGACTCTCTGACTCTCTGACTCTCTGACTCTCTGACTCCCAGACTCCCTGACTCCCTGACTCCCTGACTCCCTGACTCCCTGACTCCCTTACTCCCTGACTCCCTGACACTCTGACACTCTGACACTCTGACACTCTGACTCTCTGACTCTCTGACTCTGACTCTGACTCTCTGACTCTGACTCTGACTCTGACTCTGACTCTGCGACTCTGACTCTGCGACTCTGACTCTAACTCTGACTCTGACTCTCTGACTCTGACTCTCTGACTCTGACTCTCTGACTCTCTGACTCTCTGACTCTCTGACTCTCTGACTCTCTGACTCCCAGACTCCCTGACGCCCTGACTCCCTGACTCCCTGACTCCCTGACTCCCTGACACTCTGACACTCTGACACTCTGACACACTGACACTCTGACACTCTGACACTCTTTCACTCTGACACTCTGACACTCTGACTCTGACTCTCTGACTCTGACTCTGACTCTGACGCTGACTCTGACTCTGACTCTGCGACTCTGACTCTGACTCTGACTCTGACTCTCTGACTCTGACTCTCTTACTCTGACTCTCTGTCTCTGCCTCTGCCTCTGACCCTGACTCTGACTCTGCCTCTGCCTCTGACTCTCTGACTCTATGACTCTATGATTCTATGACTCTATGACTCTATGACTCTATGACTCTATGACTCTCTGACTCTCTGACTCTATGACTCTCTGACTGACTCTCTGACTCTCTGACTCTCTCTGACTCTCTCTGACTCTCTCACTCTCTGACTCTCTGGCTCTCTGACTCTCTGACTCTCTGACTCCCTGAATCTCTGACCCTCTGACACTCTGACACTCTGACAATATGACACTCTGACTCTGACTCTGCGACTCTGACTCTGACTCTGACTCTCTGACTCTCTGACTCTCTGACTCTGACTCTCTGACTCTCTGACTCTCTGACTCTCTGACTATGTGACTCTGACTCTCTGACTCTGACTCTCTGACTCTGACTCTCTGACTCTCTGACTCTCTGACTCCCTGACTCCCTGACTCCATGAATTCCTGACTCCCTGACTTCCTGACTCCCTGACTCCCTGACTCTCTGACTCTCTGACTCTGACTCTGACACTCTGACTCTGACTCTCTGACTCTCTGACTCTCTGACTTCCTGACTCCCTGAATCCCTGACTCTCTGACTCTCTGACACTCTGACACTCTGACACTCTGACACTCTGACTCTGACTCTGCATCTCTGACTCTGCAACTCTGACTCTGACTCTCTGACTCTCTGACTCTCTGACTCTGACTCTCTGACTCTCTGACTCTCTGACTCCCAGACTCCCTGACTCCCTGACTCCCTGACTCCTGACTCCCAGAGACCCTGACTCCCTGACTCCCTGACTCCCTGACTCTCTGACTCCCTGTCACTCTGACACTCTGACACTCTGACACTCTAACACTCTGACACTCTGACTCTCTGACTCTCTGACTCTGACCCTGACTCTCTGACTCTGACTCTCTGACTCCCTGACTTTCTGACTCCCTGACTCTCTGACCCTCTGACACTCTGACACTCTGATAATATGACACTCTGACTCTGACTCTGCGACTCTGACTCTGACTCTGACTCTGACTCTGACTCTGACTCTCTGACTCTCTGACTCTGACTCTCTCACTCTCTGACTCTCTGACTCTCTGACTCTCTGACTCTCTGACTACCATACTCCCTGACTCCCTGACTCCCTGAATCCCTGACTCCCTGACTCCCTGTCGCCCTGACTCCCTGACACTCTTACACTCTGAAACTCTGACATTCTGACACTCTGACCCTCTGACTCTCTGACTCTGACTCTGACTCTGACTCTGACTCTGACTCTGACTCTGCCTCTGCCTCTGACTCTGACTCTCTGACTCTCTGACTCTCTGACTCTATGACTCTATGACTCTCTGACTCTATGACTCTCTGACTCTCTGACTCTCTGATTCTATGACTCTCTGACTGACTCTCTGACTATCTGAATCTCTCTGACTCTCTCTGACTCTCTCTGACTCTCTCTGACTCTCTGACTCTCTGACTTCTGGCTCTCTCACTCTATGACTCTCTGACTCTCTGACTCTGACTCTGACACTCTGACTCTGACTCTCTGACTCTCTGACTCTCTGACTCTCTGACTCTCTGACTCTCTGACTCTCTGACTCCCTGACTCTCTGACTCTCTGACTTGCTGACTCTCTGACACTCTGACTCTCTGACAGTCTGACTCTCTGACCTCTGATACTCTGACTCTGACTCTGACTCTAACTCTGACTCTGCGACTCTGACTCTGGGACTCTGACTCTGACTCTCTGACTCTGACTCTGTTACTCTGACTCTCTGACTCTGCCTCTGACTCTGGCTCTGACTCTGACTCTGACTCTCTGACTCTGACTCTCTGACTCTGACTCTCTGACTCTGACTCTCTGACTCTCTGACTCTCTGCTCTCTGACTCTCTGGCGCTCTGACTCTCTGACTCGATGACTCCATGACTCCCTGACTCTCTGACTCTCTGACTCTCTGACACTCCTGACACTCTGACACTCTGACTCTGACTCTGCGACTCTGACTCTGCAACTCTGACTCTGACTCTGACTCTGACTCTCTGACTCTCTGACTCTCTGACTCTCTGACTCTCTGACTCTCTGACTCTCTGACTCTCTGACTCTCTGACTCCCAGACTCCCTGACTCCCTGACTCCCTGACTCCCTGACTCCCTGACTCCCTTACTCCCTGACTCCCTGACACTCTGACACTCTGACACTCTGACACTCTGACTCTCTGACTCTCTGACTCTGACTCTGACTCTCTGACTCTGACTCTGACTCTGACTCTGACTCTGCGACTCTGACTCTGCGACTCTGACTCTAACTCTGACTCTGACTCTCTGACTCTGACTCTCTGGCTCTGACTCTCTGACTCTCTGACTCTCTGACTCTCTGACTCTCTGACTCTCTGACTCCCAGACTCCCTGACGCCCTGACTCCCTGACTCCCTGGCTCCTGACTCCCTGACACTCTGACACTCTGACACTCTGACACACTGACACTCTGACACTCTGACACTCTTTCACTCTGACACTCTGACACTCTGACTCTGACTCTCTGACTCTGACTCTGACTCTGACGCTGCCTGACTCTGACTGACTCTGCGACTCTGACTCTGACTCTGACTCTGACTCTCTGACTCTGACTCTCTTACTCTGACTCTCTGTCTCTGCCTCTGCCTCTGACCCTGACTCTGACTCTGCCTCTGCCTCTGACTCTCTGACTCTCTGACTCTCTGACTCTCTGACTCTCTGACTCTCTGACTCCCAGACTCCCTGACTCCCTGACTCCCTGACTCCCTGACTCCCTGACTCCCTGACTCCCTGACACTCTGACACTCTGACACTCTAACATTCTGACACTCTGACTCTCTGACTCTCTGACTCTGACTCTGACTCTCTTACTCTGACTCTCTGACTCCCTGACTCTCTGACTCCCTGACTCTCTGACCTTCTGACACTCTGAAACTCTGACAATATGACACTCTGACTCTGACTCTGCGACTCTGACTCTGACTCTGACTCTCTGACTCTCTGACTCTGACTCTCTGACTCTCTGACTCTCTGACTCTCTGACTCTCTGACTCTCTGACTCCCAGACTCCCTGACTCCCTGACTCCCTGACTCCCTGAATCCCTGACTCCCTGACTCCCTGACTCCCTGACTCCCTGACACTCTTACACTCTGACACTCTGACATTCTGACACTCTGACACTCTGACTCTCTGACTCTGACTCTGACTCTGCCTCTGACTCTGACTCTCTGACTCTATGACTCTATGACTCTATGACTCTCTGACTCTACGACCCTCTGACTCTCTGATTCTATGACTCTCTGACTGACTCTATGACTCTCTGACTCTCTCTGACTCTCTCTGACTCTCTCTGACTCTCTCTGACTCTCTGACTCTCCTACTATCTGGCTCTCTCACTCTATGACTCTCTGACTCTCTGACTCTGACTCTGACTCTGTGACTCTGACTCTCTGACTCTCTGACTCTCTGACTCTCTGACTCTCTGACTCTCTGACTCCCTGACTCTCTGACACTCTGACTCTATGACAGTCTGACTCTCTGACACTCTGACACTTGACACTCTGACTCTGACTCTGACTCTGACTCTGACTCTGACTCTGCGACTCTGACTCTGGGACTCTGACTCTGACTCTCTGACTCTGACTCTTTTACTCTGACTCTCTGTCTCTGCCTCTGCCTCTGCCTCTGACTCTGACTCTGACTCTGACTCTGACTCTCTGACTCTAACTCTCTGACTCTGACTCTCTGACTCTGACTCTCTGACTCTCTAACTCTCTGACTCTCTGACTCTCTGACTCTCTGACTCTCTGACTCTCTGACTCCCTGACTCCCTGACTCCCTGACTCTCTGACTCTCTGACTCTCTGACACTCTGACACTCTAACATTTGACACTCTGACTCTGACTCTGCGACTCTGACTCTGCAACTCTGACTCTGACTCTGACTCTGACTCTCTCACTCTCTAACTCTCTGACTCTCTGACTCTCTAACTCGTTGACTCTCTGACTCTCTGACTCTCTGACTCTCTGACTCCCAGACTCCCTGACTCCCAGACTCCCTGACTCCCTGGCTCCCTGACTCCCTGAATCCCTGACTCCCTGACTCCCTGACACTCTGAAACTCTGACACTCTGACACTCTGACTCTGACTCTCTGACTCTGACTCTGATGCTGACTGACTCTGACTCTGACTCCTCTGACTCTGGGACTCTGACTCTCTGACTCTGATTCTCTGACTCTGACTCTCTGACTCTAACTCTCTGACTCTGCCTCTGCCTCTGCCTCTGCCTCTGCCTCTGCCTCTGCCTCTGACTCTGACTCTGACTCTGCCTCTGACTCTGACTCTGACATTCTGACTCTCTGACTCTCTGACTCTCTGACTCTCTGACTCTATGACTCTCTGACTCTATGACTCTATGACTCTATGACTCTATGACTCTATGACTCTATGACTCTATGACTCTCTGACTGACTCTCTGACTCTCTGACTCTCTCTGACTCTCTCTGACTCTCTGACTCTCTGGCTCTCTGACTCTCTGACTCTCTGATTCTCTGACTCTGACTCTCTGACTCTAACTCTGACTATGACTCTGACTCTGACTTCTGACTCTGACTCTCTGACTCTGACTCTCTTACTCTGACTCTCTGACTCTGACTCTCTGACTCTCTGACTCCCAGAATCCCTGACTCCCTGACTCCCTGACTCCCTGACACTCTGAAACTCTGACACTCTGACACACTGACACTCTCACACTATGACACTCTTTCACTCTGACACTCTGACACTCTGACTCTGACTCTCTGACTCTGACTCTGACTCTGACTCTGACTCTGACTCTGACTCTGACTCTGACTCTGCGACTCTGACTCTGACTCTGACTCTGACTCTCTGACTCTGACTCTCTTACTCTGACTCTCTGACTCTGCCTCTGCCTCTGACCCTGACTCTGACTCTGCCTCTGCCTCTGACTCTCTGACTCTCTGACTCTATGACTCTATGACTCTATGACTCTATGACTCTATGACTCTCTTACTCTCTGACTCTATGACTCTCTGACTGACTCTCTGACTCTCTGAATCTCTCAGACTCTCTCTGACTCTCTGACTCTCTGACTCTCTGGCTCTCTGACTCTCTGACTCTCTGACTCCCTGACTCTCTGACCCTCTGACACTCTGACACTCTGACAATATGACACTCTGACTCTGACTCTACGACTCTGACTCTGACTCTGACTCTGACTCTGACTCTGACTCTAATCTGACTCTGACTCTCTGACTCTCTGACTCCCAGACTCCCTGACTCCCTGACTCCCTGACTCCTTGAATCCCTGACTCCCTGACTCCCTGTCTCCCTGACTCCCTGACACTCTTACACTCTGACACTCTGACATTCTGACACTCTGACACTCTGACTCTCTGACTCTGACTCTGACTCTGACTCTGACTCTGCCTCTGCCTCTGACTCTGACTCTCTGACTCTATGACTCTATGACTCTCTGACTCTATGACTCTATGACTCTCTGACTCTCTGATTCTATGACTCTCTGACTGACTCTCTGACTATCTGAATCTCTCTGACTCTCTCTGACTCTCTCTGACTCTCTCTGACTCTCTGACGCTCTGACTTCTGGCTCTCTCACTCTATGACTCTCTGACTCTCTGACTCTGACTCTGACACTCTGACTCTGACTCTCTGATTCTCTGACTCTCTGACTCTCTGACTCTCTGACTCCCTGACTCTCTGACTCTCTGACTTCCTGACTCTCTGACACTCTGACTCTCTGACAGTCTGACTCTCTGACACTCTGATACTCTGACTCTGACTCTGACTCTAACTCTGACTCTGTGACTCTGACTCTGGGACTCTGACTCTGACTCTCTGACTCTGACTCTTTTACTCTGACTCTCTGACTCTGCCTGTGACTCTGACTCTGACTCTAACTCTGACTCTGACTCTCTGACTCTGAGTCTCTGACTCTGACTCTCTGACTCTGACTCTCTGACTCTCTGACTCTCTGACTCCCTGACTCTCTGACCCTCTGACACTCTGACACTCTGACAATATGACACTCTGACTCTGACTCTGCGACTCTGACTCTGACTCTGACTCTGACTCTCTGACTCTCTGACTCTGACTCTCTGACTCTCTGACTCTCTGACTCTCTGACTCTCTGACTCTCTGACTCTCTGACTCCCAGACTCCCTGACTCCCTGACTCCCTGACTCCCTGAATCCCTGACTCCCTGACTCCCTGACTCCCTGACTCCGTGACACTCTGACACTCTGACACTCTGACACTCTGACACTCTGACTCTCTGACTCTCTGACTCTGACTCTGACTCTCTGACTCTGACTCTCTGACTCTCTGACTCTCTGACTCCCTGACTCTCTGACCTTCTGACACTCTGACACTCTGACAATATGACACTCTGACTCTGACTCTGCGACTCTGACTCTGACTCTCTGACTCTCTGACTCTGACTCTCTGACTCTCTGACTCTCTGACTCTCTGACTCTCTGACTCCCAGACTCCCTGACTCCCTGACTCCCTGACTCCCTGAATCCCTGACTCCCTGACTCCCTGACTCCCTGACTCCCTGACACTCTTACACTCTGACACTCTGACATTCTGACACTCTGACACTCTGACTCTCTGACTCTGACTCTGACTCTGACTCTGACTCTGCCTCTGACTCTGACTCTCTGACTCTCTGACTCTATGACTCTATGACTCTCTGACTCTATGACTCTCTGACTCTCTGATTATATGACTCTCTGACTGACTCTCTGACTCTCTGACTCTCTCTGACTCTCTCTGACTCTCTCTGACTCTCTCTGACTCTCTGACTCTCTGACTCTCTGGCTCTCTCACTCTATGACTCTCTGACTCTCTCACTCTGACTCTGACTCTGTGACTCTGACTCTCTGACTCTCTGACTCTCTGACTCTCTGACTCTCTGACTCTCTGACTCTCTGACTCCCTGACTCTCTGACACTCTGACTCTATGAAAGTCTGACTCTCTGACACTCTGACACTCTGACACTCTGACTCTGACTCTGACTCTGACTCTGCGACTCTGACTCTGGGACTCTGACTCTGACTCTCTGACTCTGACTCTTTTACTCTGACTCTCTGTCTCTGCCTCTGCCGCTGACTCTGACTCTGACTCTGACACTGACTCTCTGACTCTCTGACTCTCTGACTCTCTGACTCTCTGACTCTCTGACTCTCTGACTCCCTGACTCCCTGACTCCCTGACTCTCTGACTCTCTGACTCTCTGACACTCTGACACTCTGACACTCTGACTCTGACTCTCTGACTCTGACTCTGACGCTGACTGACTCTGACTCTAACTCCTCTGACTCTGGGACTCTGACTCTCTGACTCTGATTCTCTGACTGTGACTCTCTGACTCTAACTCTCTGACTCTGCCTCTGCCTCTGCCTCTGCCTCTGACTCTGACTCTGACTCTGACTCTGCCTCTGACTCTGACTCTGACTTTCTGACTCTCTGACTCTCGGACTCTCTGACTCTCTGACTCTATGACTCTCTGACTCTATGACTCTATGACTCTCTGACTCTATGACTCTATGACACTATGACTCTATGACTCTCTGACTGACTCTCTGACTCTCTGACTCTCAATGACTCTCTCTGACTCTCTGACTCTCTGGCTCTCTGACTCTCTGACTCTCTGACTCCCAGAATCCCTGACTCCCTGACTCCCTGACTCCTTGAATCCCTGACTCCCTGACTCCCTGTCTCCCTGACTCCCTGACACTCTTACACTCTGACACTCTGACATTCTGACACTCTGACACTCTGACTCTCTGACTCTGACTCTGACTCTGGCTCTGACTCTGCCTCTGCCTCTGACTCTGACTCTCTGACTCTATGACTCTTGACTCTCTGACTCTATGACTCTCTGACTCTCTGACTCTCTGATTCTATGACTCTCTGACTGACTCTCTGACTATCTGAATCTCTCTGACTCTCTCTGACTCTCTCTGACTCTCTCTGACTCTCTGACGCTCTGACTTCTGGCTCTCTCACTCTATGACTCTCTGACTCTCTGACTCTGACTCTGACACTCTGACTCTGACTCTCTGACTCTCTGACTCTCTGACTCTCTGACTCTCTGACTCTCTGACTCTCTGACTCCCAGACTCTCTGACTCTCTGACTTCCTGACTCTCTGACACTCTGACTCTCTGACAGTCTGACTCTCTGACACTCTGATACTCTGACTCTGACTCTGACTCTAACTCTGACTCTGCGACTCTGACTCTGGGACTCTGACTCTGACTCTCTGACTCTGACTCTTTTACTCTGACTCTCTGACTCTGCCTCTGACTCTGACTCTGACTCTAACTCTGACTCTGACTCTCTGACTCTCTGACTCTGAGTCTCTGACTCTGACTCTCTGACTCTGACTCTCTGACTCTCTGACTCTCTGACTCCCTGAATCTCTGACCCTCTGACACTCTGACACTCTGACAATATGACACTCTGACTCTGACTCTGCGACTCTGACTCTGACTCTGACTCTGACTCTGACTCTCTGACTCTCTGACTCTGACTCTCTGACTCTCTGACTCTCTGACTCTCTGACTCTCTGACTCTCTGACTCCCAGACTCCCTGACTCCCTGACTCCCTGGCTCCCTGAATCCCTGACTCCCTGACTCCCTGACTCCCTGACTCCCTGACACTCTGACATTCTGACACTCTGACACTCTGACACTCTGACTCTCTGACTCTCTGACTCTGACTCTGACTCTCTGACTCTGACTCTCTGACTCTCTGACTCTCTGACTCCCTGACTCTCTGACCTTCTGACACTCTGACACTCTGACAATATGACACTCTGACTCTGACTCTGCGACTCTGACTCTGACTCTGACCCTGACTCTGACTCTCTGACTCTCTGACTCTGACTCTCTGACTCTCTGACTCTCTGACTCTCTGACTCTCTGACTCCCAGACTCCCTGACTCCCTGAATCCCTGACTCCCTGACACTCTGACACTCTGACACTCTGACACTCTGACATTCTGACACTCTGACACTCTGACTCTCTGACTCTGACTCTGACTCTGACTCTGACTCTGACTCTGACTCTGCCTCTGCCTCTGACTCTGACTCTCTGACTCTCTGACTCTATGACTCTATGACTCTCTGACTCTATGACTCTCTGACTCTCTGATTCTATGACTCTCTGACTGACTTTCTGACTCTCTGACTCTCTCTGACTCTCTCTGACTCTCTCTGACTCTCTCTGACTCTCTTACTCTCTGACTCTCTGGCTCTCTCACTCTATGACTCTCTGACTCTCTGACTCTGACTCTGACTCTGTGACTCTGACTCTCTGACTCTCTGACTCTCTGACTCTCTGACTCTCTGACTCCCTGACTCTCTGACACTCTGACTCTATGAAAGTCTGACTCTCTGACACTCTGACACTCTGACACTCTGACTCTGACTCTGACTCTGACTCTGACTCTGCGACTCTGACTCTGGGACTCTGACTCTGACTCTCTGACTCTGACTCTTTTACTCTGACTCTCTGTCTCTGCCTCTGCCGCTGACTCTGACTCTGACTCTGACTCTGACTCTCTGACTCTCTGACTCTCTGACTCTCTGACTCTCTGACTCTCTGACTCTCTGACTCCCTGACTCCCTGACTCCCTGACTCTCTGACTCTCTGACTCTCTGACACTCTGACACTCTGACACTTGACACTCTGACTCTGACTCTGCAACTCTGACTCTGCAACTCTGAAACTGAATCTGACTCTGACTCTCTGACTCTCTGACTCTATGACTCTCTGACTCTCTGACTCTCTGACTCTCTGACTCTCTGGCTCCCTGACTCCCTGACTCCCTGACTCCCTGACTCCCTGACACTCTGACACTCTGACACTCTGACACTCTGACTCTGACTCTCTGACTCTGACTCTGACGCTGACTGACTCTGACTCTGACTCCTCTGACTCTGGGACTCTGACTCTCTGACTCTAACTCTCTGACTCAGCCTCTGCCTCTGCCTCTGCCTCTGACTCTGACTCTGACTCTGACTCTGCCTCTGACTCTGACTCTGACTTTCTGACTCTCTGACTCTCTGACTCTCTGACTCTCTGACTCTATGACTCTCTGACTCTATGACTCTATGACTCTCTGACTCTATTACTCTATGACACTATGACTCTATGACTCTCACTGACTCTCTGACTCTCTGACTCTCAATGACTCTCTCTGACTCTCTGACTCTCTGGCTCTCTGACTCTCTGACTCTCTGATTCTCTGACTCTGACTCTCTGACTCTAACTCTGATTATGACTGTGACTCTGACTCTCTGACTCTGACTCTCTGACTGTGACTCTCTGACTCTCTGACTCTGACTCTCTGACTCTCTGACTCCCAGAATCCCTGACTCCCTGACTCCCTGACTCCCTGATTCCCTGACATTCTGACACTCTGACACTCCGACACTCTGACACTCCGACACTCTGACACTCTGACACTCTGACTCTGACTCTCTGACTCTGACTCTGACTCTGACTCTGACTCTGCGACTCTGACTCTGCGACTCTGACTCTAACTCTGACTCTGACTCTCTGACTCTGACTCTCTGACTCTGACTCTCTGACTCTGACTCTCTGACTCTGACACTCTGACTCTGACTCTCTGACTCTCTGACTCCCAGACTCCCTGACTCCCTGACTCCCTGACTCCCTGACTCCCTGACACTCTGACACTCTGATACACTGACACTCTGACACTCTGACACTCTTTCGCTCTGACACTCTGACACTCTGACTCTGACTCTCTGACTCTGACTCTGACTCTGACTCTGACTCTGACTCTGACTCTGACTCTGACTCTGACTCTGCGACTCTGACTCTGACACTGACTCTGACTCTCTGACTCTGACTCTCTTACTCTGACTCTCTGACTCTGCCTCTGACTCTCTGACTCTCTGACTCTATGACTCTATGACTCTATGACTCTATGAATCTATGACTCTCTGACTCTCTGACTCTATGACTCTCTGACTGACTCTCTGACTCTCTGACTCTCTCTGCCTCTCTCTGACTCTCTGACTCTCTGACTCTCTGGCTCTCTGACTCTCTGACTCTCTGACTCCCTGACTCTCTGAACCTCTGACACTCTGACACTCTGACAATATGACACTCTGACTCTGACTCTGCGACTCTGACTCTGACTCTGACTCTCTGACTCTCTGACTCTCTGACTCTGACTCCCTGACTCCCTGACTCCTTGAATCCCTGACTCCCTGACTCCCTGTCTCCCTGACTCCCTGACACTCTTACACTCTGACACTCTGACATTCTGACACTCTGACACTCTGACTCTCTGACTCTGACTCTGACTCTGACTCTGACTCTGCCTCTGACTCTGACTCTCTGACTCTATGACTCTATGACTCTCTGACTCTATGACTCTCTGACTCTCTGACTCTCTGATTCTATGACTCTCTGACTGACTCTCTGACTATCTGAATCTCTCTGACTCTCTCTGACTCTCTCTGACTCTCTCTGACTCTCTGACGCTCTGACTTCTGGCTCTCTCACTCTATGACTCTCTGACTCTCTGACTCTGACTCTGACACTCTGACTCTGACTCTCTGACTCTCTGACTCTCTGACTCTCTGACTCTCTGACTCTCTGACTCTCTGACTCTCTGACTCCCTGACTCTCTGACTCTCTGACTTCCTGACTCTCTGACACTCTGACTCTCTGACAGTCTGACTCTCTGACACTCTGATACTCTGACTCTGACTCTGACTCTAACTCTGACTCTGCGACTCTGACTCTGGGACTCTGACTCTGACTCTCTGACTCTGACTCTTTTACTCTGACTCTCTGACTCTGCCTCTGACTCTGACTCTGACTCTAACTCTGACTCTGACTCTCTGACTCTCTGACTCTGAGTCTCTGACTCTGACTCTCTGACTCTGACTCTCTGACTCTCTGACTCTCCTGACTCCCTGAATCTCTGACCCTCTGACACTCTGACACTCTGACAATATGACACTCTGACTCTGACTCTGCGACTCTGACTCTGACTCTGACTCTGACTCTGACTCTCTGACTCTCTGACTCTGACTCTCTGACTCTCTGACTCTCTGACTCTCTGACTCTCTGACTCCCAGACTCCCTGACTCCCTGACTCCCTGGCTCCCTGAATCCCTGACTCCCTGACTCCCTGACACTCTGACACTCTGACACTCTGACACTCTGACACTCTGACTCTCTGACTCTCTGACTCTGACTCTGACTCTCTGACTCTGACTCTCTGACTCTCTGACTCTCTGACTCCCTGACTCTCTGACCTTCTGACACTCTGACACTCTGACAATATGACACTCTGACTCTGACTCTGCGACTCTGACTCTGACTCTGACTCTGACTCTGACTCTCTGACTCTCTGACTCTGACTCTCTGACTCTCTGACTCTCTGACTCTCTGACTCTCTGACTCCCAGACTCCCTGACTCCCTGACTCCCTGACTCCCTGAATCCCTGACTCCCTGACTCCCTGACTCCCTGACTCCCTGACTCCCTGACACTCTGACACTCTGACACTCTGACACTCTGACATTCTGACACTCTGACACTCTGACTCTCTGACTCTGACTCTGACTCTGACTCTGACTCTGACTCTGACTCTGACTCTGACTCTGCCTCTGACTCTGACTCTCTGACTCTCTGACTCTATGACTCTCTGACTCTCTGACTCTATGACTCTCTGACTCTCTGACTCCCAGACTCCCTGACTCCCTGACTCCCTGACTCCCTGACACTCTGACACTCTGACACTCTGACACTCTGACATTCTGACACTCTGACACTCTGACTCTCTGACTCTGACTCTGACTCTGACTCTGACTCTGACTCTGACTCTGACTCTGACTCTGACTCTGCCTCTGACTCTGACTCTCTGACTCTCTGACTCTATGACTCTATGACTCTCTGACTCTATGACTCTCTGACTCTCTGATTCTATGACTCTCTGACTGACTCTCTGACTCTCTGACTCTCTCTGACTCTCTCTGACTCTCTCTGACTCTCTCTGACTCTCTTACTCTCTGACTCTCTGGCTCTCTCACTCTATGACTCTCTGACTCTCTGACTCTGACTCTGACTCTGTGACTCTGACTCTCTGACTCTCTGACTCTCTGACTCTCTGACTCTCTGACTCCCTGACTCTCTGACACTCTGACTATATGAAAGTCTGACTCTCTGACACTCTGACACTCTGACACTCTGACTCTGACTCTGACTCTGACTCTGACTCTGCGACTCTGACTCTGGGACTCTGACTCTGACTCTCTGACTCTGACTCTTTTACTCTGACTCTCTGTCTCTGCCTCTGCCGCTGACTCTGACTCTGACTCTGACTCTGACTCTCTGACTCTCTGACTCTCTGACTCTGACTCTCTGACTCTCTGACTCTCTGACTCCCTGACTCCCTGACTCCCTGACTCTCTGACTCTCTGACTCTCTGACACTCTGACACTCTGACACTTGACACTCTGACTCTGACTCTGCGACTCTGACTCTGCAACTCTGAAACTGAATCTGACTCTGACTCTCTGACTCTCTGACTCTATGACTCTCTGACTCTCTGACTCTCTGACTCCCTGACTCCCTGACTCCCTGACTCCCTGACTCCCTGACTCCCTGACACTCTGACACTCTGACACTCTGACACTCTGACTCTGACTCTCTGACTCTGACTCTGACGCTGACTGACTCTGACTCTGACTCCTCTGACTCTGGGACTCTGACTCTCTGACTCTGATTCTCTGACTCTGACTCTCTGACTCTAACTCTCTGACTCAGCCTCTGCCTCTGCCTCTGCCTCTGACTCTGACTCTGACTCTGACTCTGACTCTGACTCTGACTCTGACTTTCTGACTCTCTGACTCTCTGACTCTCTGACTCTCTGACTCTATGACTCTCTGACTCTATGACTCTATGACTCTCTGACTCTATTACTCTATGACACTATGACTCTATGACTCTCACTGACTCTCTGACTCTCTGACTCTCAATGACTCTCTCTGACTCTCTGACTCTCTGGCTCTCTGACTCTCTGACTCTCTGATTCTCTGACTCTGACTCTCTGACTCTAACTCTGATTATGACTGTGACTCTGACTCTCTGACTCTGACTCTCTGACTGTGACTCTCTGACTCTCTGACTCTGACTCTCTGACTCTCTGACTCCCAGAATCCCTGACTCCCTGACTCCCTGACTCCCTGATTCCCTGACATTCTGACACTCTGACACTCCGACACTCTGACACTCCGACACTCTGACACTCTGACACTCTGACTCTGACTCTCTGACTCTGACTCTGACTCTGACTCTGACTCTGCGACTCTGACCCTGCGACTCTGACTCTAACTCTGACTCTGACTCTCTGACTCTGACTCTCTGACTCTGACTCTCTGACTCTGACTCTCTGACTCTGACACTCTGACTCTGACTCTCTGACTCTCTGACTCCCAGACTCCCTGACTCCCTGACTCCCTGACTCCCTGACTCCCTGACACTCTGACACTCTGACAATCTGATACACTGACACTCTGACACTCTGACACTCTTTCGCTCTGACACTCTGACACTCTGACTCTGACTCTCTGACTCTGACTCTGACTCTGACTCTGACTCTGACTCTGACTCTGACTCTGACTCTGCGACTCTGACTCTGACACTGACTCTGACTCTCTGACTCTGACTCTCTTACTCTGACTCTCTGACTCTGCCTCTGCCTCTGACCCTGACTCTGACTCTGCCTCTGCCTCTGACTCTCTGACTCTCTGACTCTATGACTCTATGACTCTATGACTCTATGAATCTATGACTCTCTGACTCTCTGACTCTATGACTCTCTGACTGACTCTCTGACTCTCTGACTCTCTCTGCCTCTCTCTGACTCTCTGACTCTCTGACTCTCTGGCTCTCTGACTCTCTGACTCTCTGACTCCCTGACTCTCTGAACCTCTGACACTCTGACACTCTGATAATATGACACTCTGACTCTGACTCTGCGACTCTGACTCTGACTCTGACTCTCTGACTCTCTGACTCTCTGACTCTGACTCTCTGACTCTCTGACTCTCTGACTCTCTGACTATGTGACTCTGACTCTCTGACTCTGACTCTCTGACTCTGACTCTCTGACTCTCTGACTCTCTGACTCCCTGACTCCCTGACTCCATGACTTCCTGACTCCCTGACTTCCTGACTCCCTGACTCCCTGACTCTCTGACTCTCTGACTCTGACACTCTGACTCTGACTCTCTGACTCTGACTCTCTGACTCTGACTCTCTGACTCTCTGACTCTCTGACTCCCTGACTCCCTGAATCCCTGACTCTCTGACTCTCTTACTCTCTGACACTCTGACACTCTGACACTCTGACACTCTGACTCTGACTCTGCATCTCTGACTCTGCAACTCTGACTCTGACTCTGACTCTCTGACTCTCTGACACTGACTCTCTGACTCTCTGACTCTCTGACTCTCTGACTCCCAGATTCCCTGACTCCCTGACTCCCTGACTCCCTTACTCCCAGAGACCCTGACTCCCTGACTCCCTGACACCCTGACTCTCTGACTCCCTGTCACTCTGACACTCTGACACTCTGACACTCTAATACTCTGACACTCTGACTCTCTGACTCTCTGACTCTGACTCTGACTCTCTGACTCTGACTCTCTGACTCCCTGACTCTCTTACTCCCTGACTCTCTGACCCTCTGACACTCTGACACTCTGACAATATGACACTCTGACTCTGACTCTGCGACTCTGACTCTGACTCTGACTCTGACTCTGACTCTGACTCTCTGACTCTCTGACTCTGACTCTCTGACTCTCTGACTCTCTGACTCTCTGACTCTCTGACACCCAGACTCCCTGACTCCCTGACTCCCTGACTCCCTGAATCCCTGACACTCTTACACTCTGACACTCTGACATTCTGACACTCTGACACTCTGACTCTCTGACTCTGACTCTGACTCTGACTCTGACTCTGACTCTGCCACTGCCTCTGACTCTGACTCTCTTAATATCTGACTCTCTGACTCTATGACTCTATGACTCTCTGACTCTATGACTCTCTGACTCTCTGACTCTCTGATTCTATGACTCTCTGACTGACTCTCTGACTATCTGAATCTCTCTGACTCTCTCTGACTCTCTCTGACTCTCTCTGACTCTCTGACTCTCTGACTGCTGGCTCTCTCACTCTATGACTCTCTGACTCTCTGACTCTGACTCTGACACTCTGACTCTGACTCTCTGACTCTCTGACTCTCTCACTCTCTGACTCTCTGACTCTCTGACTCTCTGACTCCCTGACTCTCTGACTCTCTGACTTCCTGACTCTCTGACACTCTGACTCTCTGACAGTCTGACTCTCTGACACTCTGATACTCTGACTCTGACTCTGACTCTAACTCTGACTCTGCGACTCTGACTCTGGGACTCTGACTCTGACTCTCTGACTCTGACTCTTTTACTCTGCCTCTCTGACTCTGCCTCTGCCTCTGACTCTGACTCTGACTCTGACTCTCTGACTCTGACTCTCTGACTCTGACTCTCTGACTCTGACTCTCTGACTCTCTGACTCTCTGACTCTCTGACTCTCTGACTCTCTGACTCGCTGACTCCATGACTCCCTGACTCTCTGACTCTCTGAGTCTCTGACTCTCTGTCTCTCTGACTCTCTGACTCTCTGACTCTGACTCTCTGACTCCCTGACTCTCTGACTCCCTGACTCTATGACCTTCTGACACTCTGACAATATGACACTCTGACTCTGACTCTGCGACTTTGACTCTGACTCTGACTCTGACTCTCTGACTCCCTGACTCTGACTCTCTGACTCTCTGACTCTCTGACTCTCTGACTCTCTGACGCTCTGACTCCCTGAATCCCTGACTCCCTGATTCCCTGACTCCCTGACGCCCTGAATCCCTTACTCCCTGACTCCCTGACTCCCTGACTCCCTGACACTCTTACACTCTGACACTCTGACATTCTGACACTCTGACACTCTGACTCTCTGACTCTGACTCTGACTCTGACTCTGACTCTGACTCTGACTCTGACTCTGGCTCTGACTCTGACTCTCTGACTCTCTGACTCTATGACTCTATGACTCTCTGACTCTATGACTCTCTGACTCTCTGACTCTCTCTGACTCTCTCTGACTCTCTCTGACTCTCTCTGACTCTCTGACTCTCCTACTCTCTGGCTCTCTCACTCTATGAATCTCTGACTCTCACTCTGACTCTGACTCTGTGACTCTGACTCTCTGACTCTCTGACTCTCTGACTCTCTGACTCTCTGACTCCCTGACTCTCTGACACTCTGACTCTATGACAGTCTGACTCTCTGACACTCTGACACTCTGATACTCTGACTCTGACTCTGACTCTGACTCTGACTCTGCGACTCTGACTCTGGGACTCTGACTCTGACTCTCTGACTCTGACTCTTTTACTCTGACTCTCTGTCTCTGCCTCTGCCTCTGACTCTGACTCTGACTCTGACTCTGACTCTCTGACTCTAACTCTCTGACTCTGACTCTCTGACTCTGACTCTCTGACTCTCTAACTCTCTGACTCCCTGACTCTCTGACTCTCTGACTCCCTGACTCCCTGACTCCCTGACTCTCTGACTCTCTGACTCTCTGACACTCTGATACTCTGACACTTGACACTCTGACTCTGACTCTGCGACTCTGACTCTGCAACTCTGACTCTGACTCTGACTCTGACTCTCTGACTCTCTGACTCTCTGACTCTCTGACTCTCTGACTCGCTGACTCTCTGACTCTCTGACTCTCTGACTCTCTGACTCCCAGACTCCCTGACTCCCAGACTCCCTGACTCCCTGGCTCCCTGACTCCCTGACTCCCTGACTCCCTGACTCCCTGACACTCTGAAATTCTGACACTCTGACACTCTGACTCTGACTCTCTGACTCTGACTCTGACGCTGACTGACTCTGACTCTGACTCCTCTGACTCTGGGACTCTGACTCTCTGACTCTGATTCTCTGACTCTGACTCTCTGACTCTAACTCTCTGACTCTGCCTCTGCCTCTGCCTCTGACTCTGCCTCTGACTCTGACTCTGACTCTGCCTCTGACTCTGACTCTGACTTTCTGACTCTCTGACTCTCTGACTCTCTGACTCTCTGACTCTATGACTCTCTGACTCTATGACTCTATGACTCTCTGACTCTCTGACTCTCTGACTCTCTGACTCGCTGACTCTCTGACTCTCTGACTCTCTGACTCTCTGACTCCCAGACTCCCTGACTCCCAGACTCTCTGACTCCCTGGCTCCCTGACTCCCTGACTCCCTGACTCCCTGACTCCCTGACACTCTGAAACTCTGACACTCTGACACTCTGACTCTGACTCTCTGACTCTGACTCTGACGCTGACTGACTCTGACTCTGACTCCTTGACTCTGGGACTCTGACTCTCTGACTCTGATTCTCTGACTCTGACTCTCTGACTCTAACTCTCTGACTCTGCCTCTGCCTCTGCCTCTGCCTCTGCCTCTTACTCTGACTCTGACTCTGCCTCTGACTCTGACTCTGACTTTCTGACTCTCTGACTCTCTGACTCTCTGACTCTCTGACTCTCTGACTCTCTGAATCTCTGACTCTATGACTCTATGACTCTCTGACTCTATGACTCTATGACTCTATGACTCTCTGACTCTCTGACTGACTCTCTGACTCTCTGACTCTCTCTGACTCTCTCTGACTCTCTGACTCTCTGGCTCTCTGACTCTCTGACTCTCTGACTCTCTGACTTTGACTCTCTGACTCTAACTCTGACTATGACTCTGACTCTGACTTCTGACTCTGACTCTCTGACTCTGACTCTCTTACTCTGACTCTCTGACTCTGACTCTCTGACTCTCTGACTCCCAGAATCCCTGACTCCCTGACTCCCTGACTCCCTGACTCCCTGACACTCTGACACTCCGACACTCTGACACTCCGACACTCTGACACTCTGACACTCTGACACTCTGACTCTGACTCTCTGACTCTGACTCTAACTCTGACTCTGACTCTGACTCTGCGACTCTGACTCTGCGAAACTGACTCTAACTCTGACTCTGACTCTCTGACTCTGACTCTCTGACTCTGACTCTCTGACTCTGACTCTCTGACTCTGACTCTCTGACTCTGACTCTCTGACTCTCTGACTCCCAGACTCCCTGACTCCCTGACTCCCTGACTCCCTGACTCCCTGACACTCTGACACTCTGACACTCTGACACACTGACACACTGACACTCTGACACTCTTTCACTCTGACACTCTGACACTCTGACTCTGACTCTCTGACTCTGACTCTGACTCTGACTCTGACTCTGACTCTGACTCTGCGACTCTGATTCTGACTCTGACTCTGACTCTCTGACTCTGACTCTCTTACTCTGACTCTCTGACTCTGCCTCTGCCTCTGACCATGACTCTGACTCTGCCTCTGCCTCTGACTCTCTGACTCTCTGACTCTCTGACTCTATGACTCTATGACTCTATGACTCTATGACTCTCTGACTCTCTGACTCTATGACTCTCTGACTGACTCTCTGACTCTCTGACTCTCTCTGACTCTCTCTGACTCTCTGACTCTCTGACTCTCTGGCTCTATGACTCTCTGACTCTCTGACTCCCTGACTCTCTGACCCTCTGACACTCTGACACTCTGACAATATGACACTCTGACTCTGATTCTGCGACTCTGACTCTGACTCTGACTCTGACTCTGACTCTCTTACTCTGACTCTCTGACTCTCTGACTCTCTGACTCTGACTCTCTGACTCTCTGATATCTGACTCTCTGACTATCTGACTCTGACTCTCTGACTCTGACTCTCTGACTCTGACTCTCTGACTCTCTGACTCTCTGACTCCCTGACTCCCTGACTCCATGACTTCCTGACTCCCTGACTTCCTGACTCCCTGACTCCCTGACTATCTGACTCTCTGACTCTGACTCTGACTCTCTGACTCTGACTCTCTGACTCTGACTCTCTGACTCTGACTCTCTGATGCTCTGACTCTCTGACTCCCTGACTCCCTGAATCCCTGACTCTCTGACTCTCTGACTCTCTGACACTCTGACACTCTGACACTCTGACACTCTGACTCTGACTCTGCATCTCTGACTCTGCAACTCTGACTCTGACTCTGACTCTCTGACTCTCTGACTCTCTGACTATGACTCTCTGACTCTCTGACTCTCTGACTCTCTGACTCCCAGACTCCCTGACTCCCTGACCCCCTGACTCCCTGACTCCCTGAGACCCTGACTCCCTGACTCCCTGACTCCCTGACTCTCTGACTCCCTGTCACTCTGACACTCTGACACTCTGACACTCTAACACTCTGACACTCTGACTCTCTGACTCTCTGACTCTGACTCTGACTCTCTGACTCTGACTCTCAGACTCCCTGACTCTCTGACTCCCTGACTCTCTGACCCTCTGACACTCTGACACTCTGACAATATGACACTCTGACTCTGACTCTGACTCTGACTCTGACTCTCTGACTCTCTGACTCTGACTCTCTGACTCTCTGACTCTCTGACTCTCTGACTCCCAGACTCCCTGACTCCCTGACTCCCTGACTCCGTGAATCCCTGACTCCCTGACACTCTTACACTCTGACACTCTGACATTCTGATACTCTGACACTCTGACTCTCTGACTCTGACTCTGACTCTGACTCTGACTCTGCCTCTGCCTCTGACTCTGACTCTCTGACTCTATGACTCTATGACTCTCTGACTCTATGACTCTCTGACTCTCTGACTCTCTGATTCTATGACTCTCTGACTGACTCTCTGACTATCTGAATCTCTCTGACTCTCTCTGACTCTCTCTGACTCTCTCTGACTCTCTGACGCAATGACTTCTGGCTCTCTCACTCTATGACTCTCTGACTCTCTGACTCTGACTCTGACACTCTGACTCTGACTCTCTGACTCTCTGACTCTCTGACTCTCTGACTCTCTGACTCTCTGACTCTCTGACTCCCTGACTCTCTGAATTCCTGGCTCTCTGGCACTCTGACTCTCTGACAGTCTGACTCTCTGACACTCTGATACTCTGACTCTGACTCTGACTCTAACTCTGACTCTGCGACTCTGACTCTCTGACTCTGCCTCTGCCTCTGACTCTGACTCTGACTCTCTGACTCTGACTCTCTGACTCTGACTCTCTGACTCTGACTCTCTGACTCTCTGACTCTCTGACTCCCTGACTCCCTGACTCTCTGACCCTCTGACACTCTGACACTCTGACAATATGACACTCTGACTCTGACTCTGCGACTCTGACTCTGACTCTGACTCTGACTCTGACTCTCTGATTCTCTGACTCTGACTCTCTGATTCTCTGACTCTCTGACTCTCTGACTCTCTGACTCTCTGACTCTCTGACTCCCAGACTCCCTGACTCCCTGACTCCCTGACTCCCTGAATCCCTGACTCCCAGACTCCCTGACTCCCTGACTCCCTGACACTCTGACACTCTGACACTCTGACACTCTGACTCTCTGACTCTCTGACTCTGACTCTGACTCTCTGACTCTGACACTCTGACTCCCTGACTCTCTGACCTTCTGACACTCTGACACTCTGACAATATGACACTCTGACTCTGACTCTGCGACTCTGACTCTGACTCTGACTCTGACTCTCTGACTCTCTGACTCTGACTCTCTGACTCTCTGACTCCCAGACTCCCTGACTCCCTGACTCCCTGACTCCCTGAATCCCTGACTCCCTGACTCCCTGACTCCCTGACACTCTTACACTCTGACACTCTGACATTCTGACACTCTGACACTCTGACTCTCTGACTCTGACTGTGACTCTGACTCTGACTCTGACTCTGACTCTGCCTCTGACTCTGACTCTCTGACTTCTGACTCTATGACTCTATGACTCTCAGACTCTATGACTCTCTGACTCTCTAACTCTCTGATTCTATGACTATCTGACTGACTCTCTGACTCTCTGACTCTCTCTGACTCTCTCTGACTCTCTCTGACTCTCTGACTCTCTGACTCTCTGGATCTCTAACTCTATGACTCTCTGACTCTCTGACTCTGACTTTGACTCTCTGACTCTGACTCTCTGACTCTCTGACTCTCTGACTCTCTGACTCTCTGACTCCCTGACTCTCTGACACTCTGACTCTATGACAGGCTGACACTCTGAAACTCTGACACTCTGACACTCTGACTCTGACTCTGACTCTGACTCTGACTCTGCGACTCTGACTCTGGGACTCTGACTCTGACTCTCTGACTCTGACTCTTTTACTCTGACTCTCTGTCTCTGCCTCTGCCTCTGACTCTGACTCTGACACTGACTCTGACTCTCTGACTCTAACTCTCTGACTCTGACACTCTGACTCTGACTCTCTGACTCTCTGACTCTCTGACTCTCTGACTCCCTGACTCCCTGACTCCCTGACTCTCTGACTCTCTGACTCTCTGACACTCTGACACTCTGACACTCTGACACTCTGACTCTGACTCTGCGACTCTGACTCTGCAACTCTGACTCTGACTCTGACTCTCTGACTCTCTAACTCTCTGACTCTCTGACTCTCTGACTCTCTGACTCTCTGAGTCTCTGACTCCCAGACTCCCTGACTCCCAGACACCCTGACTCCCTGGCTCCCTGACTCCCTGAATCCCTGACTCCCTGACTCCCTGACTCCCTGACTCCCTGACACTCTGACACTCTGACACTCTGACACTCTGACACACTGACACTCTGACACTCTGACACTCTTTCACTCTGACACTCTGACACTCTGACTCTGACTCTCTGACTCTGACTCAGACTCGGCCTCTGACTCTGACTCTGACTCTCTGACTCTGACTCTCTTACTCTGACTCTCTGACTCTGCCTCTGCCTCTGACCCTGACTCTGACTCTGCCTCTGCCTCTGACTCTCTGACTCTCTGACTCTATGACTCTATGACTCTATGACTCTATGACTCTATGACTCTCTGACTCTCTGACTCTATGACTCTCTGACTGACTCTCTGACTCTCTGACTCTCTCTGACTCTCTCTGACTCTCTGACTCTCTGACTCTCTGGCTCTCTGACTCTCTGACTCTCTGACTCCCTGACTCTCTGACCCTCTGACACTCTGACACTCTGACACTCTGACAATATGACACTCTGACTCTGACTCTGCGACTCTGACTCTGACTCTGACTCTGACTCTGACTCTGACTCTCTGACTCTGACTCTCTGACTCTGACTCTCTGACTCTCTGACTCTCTGACTCTGACTCTCTGACTCTCTGACTCTCTGACTCTCTGACTCTCTGATTCTGTCTCTCTGACTCTGACTCTCTGACTCTGACTCTCTGACTCTCTGACTCTCTGACTCCCTGACTCCCTGACTCCATGAATTCCTGACTCCCTGACTTCCTGACTCCCTGACTCCCTGACTCTCTGACTCTCTGACTCTGACTCTGACTCTCTGACTCTGACTCTCTGACTCTGACTCTCTGACTCTGACTCTCTGACTCTCTGACTCTCTGACACTCTGACACTCTGACACTCTGACACTCTGACTCTGACTCTGCATCTCTGACTCTGCAACTCTGACTCTGACTCTGACTCTCTGACTCTCTGACTCTCTTACTCTCTGACTCTCTGACTCTCTGACTCTCTGACTCCCTGAGTCTCTGACTCTCTGACTTCCTGACTCTCTGACACTCTGACTCTCTGACAGTCTGACTCTCTGACACTCTGATACTCTGACTCTGACTCTGACTCTAACTCTAACTCTGCGACTCTGACTCTGGGACTCTGACTCTGACTCTCTGACTCTGACTCTTTTACTCTGACTCTCTGACTCTGCCTCTGCCTCGGCCTCTGACTCTGACTCTGACTCTGACTCTCTGACTCTGACTCTCTGACTCTGACTCTCTGACTCTGACTCACTGACTCTCTGACTCTCTGATTCTCTGACTCTCTGACTCTCTGACTCGCTGACTCCATGACTCCCTGACTCTCTGACTCTCTGACTCTCTGACACTCTGACACTCTGACACTCTGACTCTGACTCTGCGACTCTGACTCTGCAACTCTGACTCTGACTCTGACTCTCTGACTCTCTGACTCTCTGACTCTCTGACTCTCTGACTCTCTGACTCTCTGACTCTCTGACTCTCTGACTCCCAGACTCCCTGACTCCCTGACTCCCTGACTCCCTGACTCCCTGACTCCCTGACTCCCTGACTCCCTGACTCCCTGACTCCCTGACACTCTGACACTCTGACACTCTGACACTCTGACTCTCTGACTCTCTGACTCTGACTCTGACTCTCTGACTCTGACTCTCTGACTCCCTGACTCTCTGACTCCCTGACTCTCTGACCTACTGACACTCTGACACTCTGACAATATGACACTCTGACTCTGACTCTGCGACTCTGACTCTGACTCTGACTCTGACTCTCTGACTCCCTGAATCTCTGACACTCTGACTCTATGACAGTCTGACTCTCTGACACTCTGACACTCTGACACTCTGACACTCTGACTCTCTGACTCTCTGACTCTGACTCTGACTCTCTGACTCCCTGACACTCTGACACTCTGACTCTGACTCTGACTCTGACTCTGACTCTGACTCTGACTCTGACTCTGACTCTGGGACTCTGACTCTGACTCTCTAACTCTGACTCTTTTACTCTGACTCTCTGTCTCTGCCTCTGACTCTGACTCTGACTCTGACTCTGACTCTGACTCTCTGACTCTAACTCTCTGACTCTGACTCTCTGACTCTGACTCTCTGACTCTCTGACTCTGGGACTCTCTGACTCTCTGACTCTCTGACTCTCTGACTCCCTGACTCCCTGACTCCCTGACTATCTGACTCTCTGACTCTCTGACACTCTGACACTCTGACACTTGACACTCTGACTCTGACTCTGCGACTCTGACTCTGCAACTCTGACTCTGACTCTGACTCTGACTCTCTGACTCTCTGACTCTCTGACTCTCTGACTCTCTGACTCGCTGACTCTCTGACTCTCTGACTCTCTGACTCTCTGACTCCCAGACTCCCTGAATCCCAGACTCCCTGACTCCCTGGCTCCCTGACTCCCTGACTCCCTGACACTCTGACACTCTGACACTCTGACACTCTGACTCTGACTCTCTGACTCTGACTCTGACGCTGACTGACTCTGACTCTGACTCCTCTGACTCTGGGACTCTGACTCTCTGACTCTGATTCTCTGACTCTAACTCTCTGACTCTGCCTTTGCCTCTGCCTCTGCTTCTGATTCTGACTCTGACTCTGACTCTGACTCTGACTTTCTAACTCTCTGACTCTCTGACTCTCTGACTCCATGACTCTATGACTCTATGACTCTATGACTCTATGACTCTATGACTCTATGACTCTATGACTGACTCTCTGACTCTCTGACTCTCTCTGACTCTCTCTGACTCTCTGACTCTCTGGCTCTCTGACTCTCTGACTCTCTGACTCTCTGACTCTCTGACTCTCTGACTCTGACTCTCTGACTCTAACTCTGACTATGACTCTGACTCTGACTTCTGACTCTGACTCTCTTACTCTGACTCTCTTACTCTGACTCTCTGACTCTGACTCTCTGACTCTCTGACTCCCAGAATCCCTGACTCCCTGACTCCCTGACTCCCTGACTCCCTGACACTCTGACACTCTGACACTCCGACACTCTGACACTCTGACACTCTGACACTCTGACACTCTGACACTCTGACTCTGACTCTCTGACTCTGACTCTCTGACTCTGACTCTCTGACTCTCTGACTCTCTGACTCCCTGACTCTCTGACCCTCTGACACTCTGACACTCTGACAATATGACACTCTGACTCTGACTCTGCGACTCTGACTCTGACTCTGACTCTGACTCTGACTCTCTGACTCTCTGACTCTCTGACTCTCTGACTCTCTGACTCTCTGACTCTCTGACTCCCAGACTCCCTGACTCCCTGACTCCCTGACTCCCTGAAACCCTGACTCCCTGACTCCCTGACTCCCTGACTCCCTGACACTCTGACACTCTGACACTCTGACACTCTGACACTCTGACTCTCTGACTCTCTGACTCTGACTCTGACTCTCTGACTCTGACTCTCTGACTCCCTGACTCTCTGACTCCCTGACTCTCTGACGTTCTGACACTCTGACACTCTGACAATATGACACTCTACTCTGACTCTGCGACTCTGACTCTGACTCTGACTCTGACTCTGACTCTGACTCTCTGACTCTCTGAGTCTGACTCTCTGACTCTCTGACTCTCTGACTCTCTGACTCTCTGACTCTCTGACTCTCTGACTCCCAGACTCCCTGACTCCCTGACTCCCTGACTCCCTGAATCCCTGACTCCCTGACTCCCTGACTCCCTGACTCCCTGACACTCTTACACTCTGACACTCTGACATTCTGACACTCTGACACTCTGACTCTCTTACTCTGACTCTGACTCTGACTCTGACTCTGACTCTGCCTCTGACTCTGACTCTCTGACTCTCTGACTCTTTGACTCTATGACTCTATGACTCTCTGACTCTATGACTCTCTGACATCTGACTCTCTGATTCTATGACTCTCTGACTGACTCTCTGACTCTCTGACTCTCTCTGACTCTCTCTGACTCTCTTTGACTCTCTCTGACTCTCTGGCTCTCTCACTCTATGACTCTCTGACTCTCTGACTCTGACTCTGACTCTCTGACTCTGACTCTCTGACTCTCTGACTCTCTGACTCTCTGACTCTCTGACTCCCTGACTCTCTGACACTCTGACTCTATGACAGTCTGACTCTCTGAAACTCTGACATTCTGACACTCTGACTCTGACTCTGACTCTGCGACTCTGACTCTGGGACTCTGACTCTGACTCTCTGACTCTTTTACTCTGACTCTCTGTCTCTGCCTCTGCCTCTGACTCTGACTCTGACTCTGACTCTGACTCTCTGACTCTAACTCTCTGACTCTGACTCTCTGACTCTGACTCTCTGACTCTCTGACTCTCTGACTCTCTGACTCCCCTGACTCCCTGACTCCCTGACTCTCTGACTCTCTGACTCTCTGACACTCTGACACTCTGACACTCTGACACTCTGACTCTGACTCTGACTCTGCGACTCTGACTCTGCGACTCTGACTCTGCAACTCTGACTCTGACTCTGACTCTCTGACTCTCTGACTCTCTGACTCTCTGACTCTCTGACTCTCTGACTCTCTGACTCTCTGACTCTCTGACTCCCAGACTCCCTGACTCCCAGACTCCCTGACTCCCTGACTCCCTGTCACTCTGACACTCTGACACTCTGACACTCTGACTCTGACTCTCTGACTCTGACTCTGACGCTGACTGACTCTGACTCTGACTCCTCTGACTCTGGGACTCTGACACTCTGACACTCTGACACTCTGACACTCCGACACTCTGACACTCTGACTCTGACTCTCTGACTCTGACTCTGACGCTGACTGACTCTGACTCTGACTCCTCTGACTCTGGGACTCTGACTCTCTGACTCTGATTCTCTGACTCTAACTCTCTGACTCTGCCTTTGCCTCTGCCTCTGCTTCTGATTCTGACTCTGACTCTGACTCTGACTCTGACTTTCTAACTCTCTGACTCTCTGACTCTCTGACTCTATGACTCTATGACTCTATGACTCTATGACTCTATGACTCTATGACTCTATGACTCTATGACTGACTCTCTGACTCTCTGACTCTCTCTGACTCTCTCTGACTCTCTGACTCTCTGGCTCTCTGACTCTCTGACTCTCTGACTCTCTGACTCTCTGACTCTGACTCTCTGACTCTAACTCTGACTATGACTCTGACTCTGACTTCTGACTCTGACTCTCTTACTCTGACTCTCTTACTCTGACTCTCTGACTCTGACTCTCTGACTCTCTGACTCCCAGAATCCCTGACTCCCTGACTCCCTGACTCCCTGACTCCCTGACACTCTGACACTCTGACACTCCGACACTCTGACACTCTGACACTCTGACACTCTGACACTCTGACACTCTGACTCTGACTCTCTGACTCTGACTCTCTGACTCTGACTCTCTGACTCTCTGACTCTCTGACTCCCTGACTCTCTGACCCTCTGACACTCTGACACTCTGACAATATGACACTCTGACTCTGACTCTGCGACTCTGACTCTGACTCTGACTCTGACTCTGACTCTCTGACTCTCTGACTCTCTGACTCTCTGACTCTCTGACTCTCTGACTCTCTGACTCCCAGACTCCCTGACTCCCTGACTCCCTGACTCCCTGAAACCCTGACTCCCTGACTCCCTGACTCCCTGACTCCCTGACACTCTGACACTCTGACACTCTGACACTCTGACTCTCTGACTCTCTGACTCTGACTCTGACTCTCTGACTCTGACTCTCTGACTCCCTGACTCTCTGACTCCCTGACTCTCTGACGTTCTGACACTCTGACACTCTGACAATATGACACTCTACTCTGACTCTGCGACTCTGACTCTGACTCTGACTCTGACTCTGACTCTCTGACTCTCTGAGTCTGACTCTCTGACTCTCTGACTCTCTGACTCTCTGACTCTCTGACTCTCTGACTCTCTGACTCCCAGACTCCCTGACTCCCTGACTCCCTGACTCCCTGAATCCCTGACTCCCTGACTCCCTGACTCCCTGACTCCCTGACACTCTTACACTCTGACACTCTGACATTCTGACACTCTGACACTCTGACTCTCTTACTCTGACTCTGACTCTGACTCTGACTCTGACTCTGCCTCTGACTCTGACTCTCTGACTCTCTGACTCTTTGACTCTATGACTCTATGACTCTCTGACTCTATGACTCTCTGACATCTGACTCTCTGATTCTATGACTCTCTGACTGACTCTCTGACTCTCTGACTCTCTCTGACTCTCTCTGACTCTCTTTGACTCTCTCTGACTCTCTGGCTCTCTCACTCTATGACTCTCTGACTCTCTGACTCTGACTCTGACTCTCTGACTCTGACTCTCTGACTCTCTGACTCTCTGACTCTCTGACTCTCTGACTCTCTGACTCCCTGACTCTCTGACACTCTGACTCTATGACAGTCTGACTCTCTGAAACTCTGACATTCTGACACTCTGACTCTGACTCTGACTCTGCGACTCTGACTCTGGGACTCTGACTCTGACTCTCTGACTCTTTTACTCTGACTCTCTGTCTCTGCCTCTGCCTCTGACTCTGACTCTGACTCTGACTCTGACTCTATGACTCTAACTCTCTGACTCTGACTCTCTGACTCTGACTCTCTGACTCTCTGACTCTCTGACTCTCTGACTCCCTGACTCCCTGACTCCCTGACTCTCTGACTCTCTGACTCTCTGACACTCTGACACTCTGACACTCTGACACTCTGACTCTGACTCTGACTCTGCGACTCTGACTCTGCGACTCTGACTCTGCAACTCTGACTCTGACTCTGACTCTCTGACTCTCTGACTCTCTGACTCTCTGACTCTCTGACTCTCTGACTCTCTGACTCTCTGACTCTCTGACTCCCAGACTCCCTGACTCCCAGACTCCCTGACTCCCTGACTCCCTGTCACTCTGACACTCTGACACTCTGACACTCTGACTCTGACTCTCTGACTCTGACTCTGACGCTGACTGACTCTGACTCTGACTCCTCTGACTCTGGGACTCTGACACTCTGACACTCTGACACTCTGACACTCCGACACTCTGACACTCTGACACTCTGACACTCTGACTCTGACTCTCTGACTCTGACTCTCTGACTCTGACTCTCTGACTCTGACTCTCTGACTCTGACTCTCTGACTCTGACTCTATGACTCTGACTCTCTGACACTCTGACTCCCAGACTCCCTGACTCCCTGACTCCCTGACTCCCTGACTCCCTGACTCCCTGACACTCTGACACTCTGACACTCTGACACAATGACACTCTGACACTCTGACACTCTTTCACTCTGACACTCTGACACTCTGACTCTGACTCTCTGACTCTGACTCTGAGACTCTGACTCTGACTCTGACTCTGACTCTCTGACTCTGACTCTCTTACTCTGACTCTCTGACTCTGCCTCTGCCTCTGACCCTGACTCTGACTCTGCCTCTGCCTCTGACTCTCTGACTCTCTGACTCTATGACTCTATGACTCTATGACTTTATGACTCTATGACTCTCTGACTCTCTGACTCTATGACTCTCTGACTGACTCTCTGACTCTCTGACTCTCTCTGACTCTCTCTGACTCTCTGACTCTCTGACTCTCTGGCTCTCTGACTCTCTGACTCTCTGACTCCCTGACTCTCTGACCCTCTGACACTCTGACACTCTGACAATATGACACTCTGACTCTGACTCTGCGACTCTGACTCTGACTCTGACTCTGACTCTGACTCTGACTCTCTGACTCTGACTCTCTGACTCTGACTCTCTGACTCTCTGACTCTCTGACTCTGACTCTCTGACTCTCTGACTCTCTGACTCTATGACTCTCTGACTCTCTGACTCTGACTCTGACTCTCTGACTCTGACTCTCTGACTCTCTGACTCTCTGACTCTCTGACTCTCTGACTCCCTGACTCTCTGACACTCTGACTCTATGACAGTCTGACTCTCTGAAACTCTGACACTCTGACACTCTGACTCTGACTCTGACTCTGCGACTCTGACTCTGGGTCTCTGACTCTGACTCTCTGACTCTGACTCTTTTACTCTGACTCTCTGTCTCTGCCTCTGCCTCTGCCTCTGACTCTGACTCTGACTCTGACTCTCTGACTCTAACTCTCTGACTCTGACTCTCTGACTCTGACTCTCTGACTCTCTGACTCTCTGACTCTCTGACTCCCTGACTCCCTGACTCCCTGACTCTCTGACTCTCTGACTCTCTGACACTCTGACACTCTGACAGTCTGACACACTGACACTCTGACACTCTGACACTCTTTCACTCTGACTCTCTGACACTCTGACTCTGACTCTCTGACTCTGACTCTGACTCTGACTCTGACTCTGACTCTGTGACTCTGACTCTGACTCTGACTCTGACTCTCTGACTCTGACTCTCTTACTCTGACTCTCTGACTCTGCCTCTGCCTCTGACCCTGACTCTGACTCTGCCTCTGCCTCTGACTCTCTGACTCTATGACTCTATGACTCTATGACTCTATGACTCTCTGACTCTCTGACTCTATGACTCTCTGACTGACTCTCTGACTCTCTGACTCTCTCTGACTCTCTCTAACTCTCTGACTCTCTGACTCTCTGGCTCTCTGACTCTCTGACTCTCTGACTCCCTGACTCTCTGACCCTCTGACACTCTGACACTCTGACAATATGACACTCTGACTCTGACTTTGCGACTCTGACTCTGACTCTGACTCTGACAATGACTCTCTGACTCTGACTCTCTGACTCTGACTCTCTGACTCTGACTCTCTGACTCTCTGACTCTCTGACTCTGACTCTCTGACTCTCTGACTCTCTGACTCTCTGACTATCTGTCTCTGACTCTCTGACTCTGACTCTCTGACTCTGACTCTCTGACTCTCTGACTCTCTGACTCCCTGACTCCCTGACTCCATGACTTCCTGACTCCCTGACTTCCTGACTCCCTGACTCCCTGACTCTCTGACTCTCTGACTCTGACTCTGACTCTCTGACTCTGACTCTCTGACTCTGACTCTCTGACTCTCTGACTCTCTGATTCCCTGACTCCCTGAATCCCTGACTCTCTGACTCTCTGACTCTCTGACACTCTGACACTCTGACACTCTGACACTCTGACTCTGACTCTGACTCTGCATCTCTGACTCTGCAACTCTGACTCTGACTCTCTGACTCTCTGACTCTCTGACTCTGACTCTCTGACTCTCTGAATCTCAGACTCTCTGACTCCCAGACTCCCTGACTCCCTGACTCCCTGACACCCTGACTCCCTGAGACCCTGACTCCCTGACTCCCTGACTCCCTGACTCTCTGACTCCCTGTCACTCTGACACTCTGACACTCTGACAATATGACACTCTGACTCTGACTCTGCGACTCTGACTCTGACTCTGACTCTCTGACTCTCTGACTCTGACTCTCTGACTCTCTGACTCTCTGACTCTCTGACTCTCTGACTCTCTGACTCTCTGACTCTCTGACTCCCAGACTCCCTGACTCCCTGACTCCCTGACTCCCTGAAACCCTGACTCCCTGACTCCCTGACTCCCTGACTCCCTGACACTCTGACACTCTGACACTCTGACACTCTGACACTCTGACTCTCTGACTCTCTGACTCTGACTCTGACTCTCTGACTCTGACTCTCTGACTCCCTGACTCTCTGACGTTCTGACACTCTGACACTCTGACAATATGACACTCTGACTCTGACTCTTCGACTCTGAATCTGACTCTGACTCTGACTCTCTGACTCTCTGAGTCTGACTCTCTGACTCTCTGACTCTCTGACTCTCTGACTCTCTGACTCTCTGACTCCCAGACTCCCTGACTCCCTGACTCCCTGACTCCCTGAATCCCTGACTCCCTGACTCCCTGACTCCCTGACTCCCTGACACTCTTACACTCTGACACTCTGACATTCTGACACTCTGACACTCTGACTCTCTTACTCTGACTCTGACTCTGACTCTGACTCTGACTCTGACTCTGCCTCTGACTCTGACTCTCTGACTCTCTGACTCTCTGACTCTATGACTCTATGACTCTCTGACTCTATGACTCTCTGACATCTGACTCTCTGATTCTATGACTCTCTGACTGACTCTCTGACTCTCTGACTCTCTCTGACTCTCTCTGAATCTCTTTGACTCTCTCTGACTCTCTGACTCTCTGACTCTCTGGCTCTCTCACTCTATGACTCTCTGACTCTCTGACTCTGACTCTGACTCTCTGACTCTGACTCTCTGACTCTCTGACTCTCTGACTCTCTGACTCTCTGACTCCCTGACTCTCTGACACTCTGACTCTATGACAGTCTGACTCTCTGAAACTCTGACATTCTGACACTCTGACTCTGACTCTGACTCTGCGACTCTGACTCTGGGACTCTGACTCTGACTCTCTGACTCTTTTACTCTGACTCTCTGTCTCTGCCTCTGCCTCTGACTCTGACTCTGACTCTGACTCTCTGACTCTAACTCTCTGACTCTGACTCTCTGACTCTGACTCTCTGACTCTCTGACTCTCTGACTCTCTGACTCCCTGACTCCCTGACTCCCTGACTCTCTGACTCTCTGACTCTCTGACACTCTGACACTCTGACACTCTGACACTCTGACTCTGACTCTGACTCTGCGACTCTGACTCTGCGACTCTGACTCTGCAACTCTGACTCTGACTCTGACTCTCTGACTCTCTGACTCTCTGACTCTCTGACTCTCTGACTCTCTGACTCTCTGACTCTCTGACTCTCTGACTCCCTGGCTCCCTGACTCCCTGACTCCCTGACTCCCTGACTCCCTGTCACTCTGACACTCTGACACTCTGACACTCTGACTCTGACTCTCTGACTCTCTGACTCTCTGACTCCCAGACTCCCTGACTCCCAGACTCCCTGACTCCCTGGCTCCCTGACTCCCTGACTCCCTGGCTCCCTGACTCCCTGTCACTCTGACACTCTGACACTCTGACACTCTGACTCTGACTCTCTGACTCTGACTCTGACGCTGACTGACTCTGACTCTGACTCCTCTTACTCTGGGACTCTGACACTCTGACACTCTGACACTCTGACACTCCGACACTCTGACACTCTGACACTCTGACACTCTGACTCTGACTCTCTGACTCTGACTCTCTGACTCTGACTCTCTGACTCTGACTCTCTGACTCTGACTCTCTGACTCTCTGACTCTCTGACTCTGACTCTCTGACTCTCTGACTCTCTGACTCTCTGACTATCTGACTCTCTGACTCCCTGACTCCCTGACTCCATGACTTCCTGACTCCCTGACTTCCTGACTCCCTGACTCCCTGACTCTCTGACTCTCTGACTCTGACTCTCTGACTCTGACTCTCTGACTCTGACTCTCTGACTCTGACTCTCTGACACTCTGACACTCTGACTCTCTGACTCTGACTCTGCATCTCTGACTCTGCAACTCTGACTCTGACTCTGACTCTCTGACTCTATGACTCTCTGACTCTGACTCTCTGACTCTCTGACTCTCTGACTCTCTGACTCCCAGACTCCCTGACTCCCTGACTCCCTGACTCCCTGACTCCCTGAGACCCTGACTCCCTGACTCCCTGACTCCCTGACTCTCTGACTCTCTGACTCTCTGACACTCTGACACTCTGACACTCTGACACTCTGACTCTGACTCTGACTCTGCGACTCTGACTCTGCGACTCTGACTCTGCAACTCTGACTCTGACTCTGACTCTCTGACTCTCTGACTCTCTGACTCTCTGACTCTCTGACTCTCTGACTCTCTGACTCTCTGACTCTCTGACTCCCAGACTCCCTGACTCCCAGACTCCCTGACTCCCTGGCTCCCTGACTCCCTGACTCACTGACTCCCTGACTCCCTGTCACTCTGACACTCTGACACTCTGACACTCTGACTCTGACTCTCTGACTCTGACTCTGACGCTGACTGACTCTGATCTGACTCCTCTGACTCTGGGACTCTGACTCTCTGACTCTGATTCTCTGACTCTGACTCTCTGACTCTAACTCTCTGACTCTGCCTCTGCCTCTGCCTCTGCCTCTGCCTCTGACTCTGACTCTGACTCTGCCTCTGACTCTGACTCTGACTTTCTGACTCTCTGACTCTCTGACTCTCTGACTCTATGACTCTATGACTCTCTGACTCTATGACTCTATGACTCTCTGACTCTATGACTCTATGACTCTATGACTCTATGACTCTCTGACTGACTCTCTGACTCTCTGACTCTCTCTGACTCTCTCTGACTCTCTGACTCTCTGGCTCTCTGACTCTCTGACTCTCTGACTCTCTGACTCTGACTCTCTGACTCTAACTCTGACTATGACTCTGACTCTGACTTCTGACTCTGACTCTCTGACTCTGACTCTCTTTCTCTGACTCTCTGACTCTGACTCTCTGACTCTCTGACTCCCAGAATCCCTGACTCCCTGACTCCCTGACTCCCTGACTCCCTGACACTCTGACACTCTGACACTCTGACACTCTGACACTCCGACACTCTGACACTCTGACACTCTGACACTCTGACTCTGACTCTCTGACTCTGACTCTGACTCTGACTCTGACTCTGACTCTGCGACTCTGACACTGCGAATCTGACTCTAACTCTGACTCTGACTCTCTGACTCTGACTCTCTGACTCTGACTCTCTGACTCTGACTCTCTGACTCTGACTCTCTGACTCTCTGACTCCCAGACTCCCTGACTTCCTGACTCCCTGACTCCCTGACTCCCTGACACTCTGACACTCTGACACTCTGACACAATGACACTCTGACACTCTGACACTCTTTCACTCTGACACTCTGACACTCTGACTCTGACTCTCTGACTCTGACTCTGAGACTCTGACTCTGACTCTGACTCTGACTCTCTGACTCTGACTCTCTTACTCTGACTCTCTGACTCTGCCTCTGCCTCTGACCCTGACTCTGACTCTGCCTCTGCCTCTGACTCTCTGACTCTCTGACTCTATGACTCTATGACTCTATGACTTTATGACTCTATGACTCTCTGACTCTCTGACTCTATGACTCTCTGACTGACTCTCTGACTCTCTGACTCTCTCTGACTCTCTCTGACTCTCTGACTCTCTGACTCTCTGGATCTCTGACTCTCTGACTCTCTGACTCCCTGACTCTCTGACCCTCTGACACTCTGACACTCTGACAATATGACACTGACTCTGACTCTGCCACTCTGACTCTGCCACTCTGACTCTGACTCTGACTCTGACTCTGACTCTCTGACTCTGAATCTCTGACTCTGACTCTCTGACTCTCTGACTCTCTGACTCTGACTCTCTGACTCTCTGACTCTCTGACTCTCTGACTATCTGACTCTGACTCTCTGACTCTGACTCTCTGACTCTGACTCTCTGACTCTCTGACTCTCTGACTCCCTGACTCCCTGACTACATGACTTCCTGACTCCCTGACTTCCTGACTCCCTGACTCCCTGACTCTCTGACTCTCTGACTCTGACTCTCTGACTCTGACTCTCTGACTCTGACTCTGACTCTGAGTCTGACTCTGACTCTGACTCTGACTCTGCGACTCTGACTCTGACTATGACTCTGACTCTCTGACTCTGACTCTCTTACTCTGACTCTCTGACTCTGCCTCTGCCTCTGACCCTGACTCTGACTCTGCCTCTGCCTCTGACTCTCTGACTCTCTGACTCTCTGACTCTATGACTCTATGACTCTATGACTCTGACTCTCTGACTCTATGACTCTCTGACTGACTCTCTGACTCTCTGACTCTCTCTGACTCTCTCTGACTCTCTCTGACTCTCTGACTCTCTGACTCTCTGACCCTCTGACACTCTGACACTCTGACAATATGACACTCTGACTCTGACTCTGCGACTCTGACTCTGACTCTGACTCTGACTCTGACTCTCTGACTCAGACTCTCTGACTCTGACTCTCTGTCTCTCTGACTATCTGACTCTGACTCTCTGACTCTCTGACTCTCTGACTCTCTGACTATCTGACTCTGACTCTCTGACTCTGACTCTCTGACTCTGACTCTCTGACTCTCTGACTCTCTGACTCCCTGACTCCCTGAATCCATGACTTCCTGACTCCCTGACTTCCTGACTCCCTGACTCCCTGACTCTCTGACTCTCTGACTCTGACTCTGACTCTCTGACTCTGACTCTCTGTCTCTGACTCTCTGACTCTGACTCTCTGACTCTCTGACTCTCTGACTCCCTGACTCCCTGAATCCCTGACTCTCTGACTCTCTCTCTGACTCTCTGACACTCTGACACTCTGACACTCTGACACTCTGACTCTGACTCTCTGACTCTCTGACTCTCTGACTCTGACTCTCTGACTCTCTGACTCTCTGACTCTCTGACTCCCAGACTCCCTGACTCCCTGACTCCCTGACTCCCTGACTCCCTGAGACACTGACTCCCTGACTCCCTGACTCCCTGACTCTCTGACTCCCTGTCACTCTGACACTCTGACACTATGACAATATGACACTCTGACATTCTGACTCTCTGACTCTGACTCTGACTCTGACTCTGACTCTGCCTCTGCCTCTGACTCTGACTCTCTGACTCTCTGACTCTATGACTCTATGACTCTCTGACTCTATGACTCTCTGACATCTGACTCTCTGATTCTATGACTCTCTGACTGACTCTCTGACTATCTGAATCTCTCTGACTCTCTCTGACTCTCTCTGACTCTCTCTGACTCTCTCTGACTCTCTGACTCTCTGACTTCTGGCTCTTTCACTCTATGACTCTCTGACTCTCTGACTCTGACTCTGACACTCTGACTCTGACTCTCTGACTCTCTGACTCTCTGACTCTCTGACTCTCTGACTCTCTGACTCTCTGACTCCCTGACAATCTGACTCTCTGACTTCCTGACTCTCTGACACTCTGACACTGTGACAGTCTGACTCTCTGACACTCTGATACTCTGACTCTGACTCTGACTCTAACTCTGACTCTGCGACTCTGACTCTGGGACTCTGACTCTGACTCTCAGACTCTGACACTTTTACTCTGACTCTCTGACTCTGCCTCTGCCTCTGACTCTGACTCTGACTCTGACTCTCTGACTCTGACTCTCTGACTCTCTGACTCTCTGACTCTCTGACTCTCTGACTCTCTGACTCTGTGACTCTCTGACTCTCTGACTCTCTGACTACCAGACTCCCTGACTCCCTGACTCCCTGACTCCCTGAAACCCTGACTCCCTGACTCCCTGACTCCCTGACTCCCTGACACTCTGACACTCTGACACTCTGACACTCTGACTCTCTGACTCTCTGACTCTGACTCTGACTCTCTGACTCTGACTCTCTGACTCCCTGACTCTCTGACTCCCTGACTCTCTGACCTTCTGACACTCTGACACTCTGACAATATGACACTCTGACTCTGACTCTGCGACTCTGACTCTGACTCTGACTCTGACTCTCTGACTCTCTGAGTCTGACTCTCTGACTCTCTGACTCTCTGACTCTCTGACTCTCTGACTCTCTGACTCCCAGACTCCCTGACTCCCTGAATCCCTGACTCCCTGACTCCCTGACTCCCTGACTCCCTGACTCCCTGACACTCTGACACTCTGACACTCTGACATTCTGACACTCTGACACTCTGACTCTCTTACTCTGACTCTGACTCTGACTCTGACTCTGACTCTGACTCTGCCTCTGACTCTGACTCTCTGACTCTCTGACTCTCTGACTCTATGACTCTATGACTCTCTGACTCTATGACTCTCTGACATCTGACTCTCTGATTCTATGACTCTCTGACTGATTCTCTGACTCTCTGAATCTCTCTGACTCTCTCTGACTCTCTCTGACTCTCTCTGACTCTCTGACTCTCTGACTCTCTGGCTCTCTCACTCTATGACTCTCTGACTCTCTGACTCTGACTCTGACTCTCTGACTCTGACTCTCTGACTCTCTGACTCTCTGACTCTCTGACTCTCTGACTCCCTGACTCTCTGACACTCTGACTCTATGACAGTCTGACTCTCTGAAACTCTGACACTCTGACACTCTGACTGTGACTCTGACTCTGCGACTCTGACTCTGGGACTCTGACTCTGACTCTCTGACTCTGACTCTTTTACTCTGACTCTCTGTCTCTGCCTCTGCCTCTGACTCTGACTCTGACTCTGACTCTGACTCTCTGACTCTAACTCTCTGACTCTGACTCTCTGACTCTGACTCTCTGACTCTCTGACTCCCAGACTCCCTGACTCCCTGACTCCCTGACTCCCTGACACTCTGACACACTGACACTCTGACACTCTGACACTCTTTCATTCTGAAACTCTGACACTCTGACTCTGACTCTCTGACTCTGACTCTGACTCTGACTCTGACTCTGACTCTGACTCTGCGACTCTGACTCTGACTCTGACTCTGACTCTCTGACTCTGACTCTCTTACTCTGACTCTCTGACTCTGCCTATGCCTCTGACCCTGACTCTGACTCTGCCTCTGCCTCTGACTCTCTGACTCTCTGACTCTATGACTCTATGACTCTATGAATCTATGACTCTATGACTCTATGATTCTGACTCTCTGACTCTATGACTCTCTGACTGACTCTCTGACTCTCTGACTCTCTCTGACTCTCTCTGACTCTCTGACTCTCTGACTCTCTGGCTCTCTGACTCTCTGACTCTCTGACTCCCTGACTCTCTGACCCTCTGACACTCTGACACTCTGACAATATGACACTCTGACTCTGACTCTGCGACTCTGACTCTGACTCTGACTCTGACTCTGACTCTGACTCTGACTCTCTCTCAGACTCTCTGACTCTGACTCTCTAACTCTCTGACTCTCTGACTCTGACTCTCTGACTCTCTGACTCTCTGACTCTCTGACTATCTGACTCTGACTCTCTGACTCTGACTCTCTGACTCTGACTCTCTGACTCTCTGACTCTCTGACTCCCTGACTCCCTGACTCCATGACTTCCTGACTCCCTGACTTCCTGACTCCCTGACTCCCTGACTCTCTGACTCTCTGACTCTGACTCTGACTCTCTGACTCTGACTCTCTGACTCTGAATCTCTGACTCTGACTCTCTGACTCTCTGACTCTCTGACTGCCTGACTCCCTGAATCCCTGACTCTCTGACTCTCTGACTCTCTGACTATCTGACTCTGACTCTCTGACTCTGACTCTCTGACTCTGACTCTCTGACTCTGACTCTCTGACTCTCTGACTCTCTGACTCCCTGACTCCCTGACTCCATGACTTCCTGACTCCCTGACTTCCTGACTCCCTGACTCCCTGACTCTCTGACTCTCTGACTCTGACTCTGACTCTCTGACTCTGACTCTGACTCTGACTCTGATTCTGACTCTGACTCTGACTCTGCGACTCTGACTCTGACTCTCTGACTCTGACTCTCTGACTCTGACTCTCTGACTCTCTGACTCCCTGACTCCCTGACTCCCTGACACTCTGACACACTGACACTCTGACACTCTGACACTCTTTCACTCTGAAACTCTGACACTCTGACTCTGACTCTCTGACTCTGACTCTGACTCTGACTCTGACTCTGACTCTGACTCTGACTCTGACTCTGCGACTCTGACTCTGACTCTCTGACTCTGACTCTCTTACTCTGACTCTCTGACTCTGCCTCTGCCTCTGACTCTCTGACTCTCTGACTCTCTGACTCTATGACTCTATGACTCAATGACTCTATGACTCTGACTCTCTGACTCTATGACTCTCTGACTGACTCTCTGACTCTCTGACTCTCTCTGACTCTCTCTGACTCTCTGACTCTCTGACTCTCTGGCTCTCTGACTCTCTGACTCTCTGACTCCCTGACTCTCTGACCCTCTGACACTCTGACACTCTGACAATATGACACTCTGACTCTGACTCTGCGACTCTGACTCTGACTCTGACTCTGACTCTGACTCTCTGACTCAGACTCTCTGACTCTGACTCTCTGACTCTCTGACTCTCTGACTCTCTGACTCTCTGACTCTGACTCTCTGACTCTCTGACTCTCTGACTCTCTGACTATCTGACTCTGACTCTCTGACTCTGACTCTCTGACTCTGACTCTCTGACTCTCTGACTCTCTGACTCCCTGACTCCCTGACTCCATGACTTCCTGACTCCCTGACTTCCTGACTCCCTGACTCCCTGACTCTCTGACTCTCTGACTCTGACTCTTTCTCTCTGACTCTGACTCTCTGACTCTGACTCTCTGACTCTGACTCTCTGACTCTCTGACTCTCTGACTCCCTGACTCCCTGAATCCCTGACTCTCTGACTCTCTGACTCTCTGACACTCTGACACTCTGACACTCTGACACTCTGACTCTGACTCTGCATCTCTGACTCTGCAACTCTGACTCTGACTCTCTGACTCTCTGACTCTCTGACTCTGACTCTCTGACTCTCTGACTCTCTGACTCTCTGACTCCCAGACTCCCTGACTCCCTGACTCCCTGACTCCCTGACTCCCTGAGACCCTGACTCCCTGACTCCCTGACTCTCTGACTCTCTGACTCCCTGTCACTCTGATACTCTGGCACTATGACAATATGACACTCTGACATTCTGACTCTCTGACTCTGACTCTGACTCTGACTCTGACTCTGACTCTGACTCTGCCTCTGCCTCTGACTCTGACTCTCTGACTCTATGACTCTATGACTCTCTGACTCTATGACTCTCTGAATCTCTGACTCTCTGACTCTCTGATTCTATGACTCTCTGACTGACTCTCTGACTATCTGAATCTCTCTGACTCTCTCTGACTCTGTCTGACTCTCTCTGACTCTCTGACTCTCTGACTTCTGGCTCTCTCACTCTATGACTCTCTGACTCTCTGACTCTGACTCTGACACTCTGACTCTGACTCTCTGACTCTCTGACTATCTGACTCTCTGACTCTCTGACTCTCTGACTCTCTGACTCCCTGACAATCTGACTCTCTGACTTCCTGACTCTCTGACACTCTGACACTCTGACAGTCTGACTCTCTGACACTGATACTCTGACTCTGACTCTGACTCTAACTCTGACTCTGCGACTCTGACTCTGGGACTCTGACTCTGACTCTCTGACTCTGACTCTTTTACTCTGACTCTCTGACTCTGCCTCTGCCTCTGACTCTGACTCTGACTCTGACTCTGACTCTCTGACTCTGACTCTCTGACTCTGACTCTGCGACTCTGACTCTGACTCTGACTCTGACTCTGACTCTGACTCTGACTCTCTGACTCTCTGACTCTGACTCTCTGACACTCTGACTCTCTGACTCTCTGACTCTCTGACTCTCTGACTCTCTGACTCCCAGACTCCCTGACTCCCTGACTCCCTGACTCCATGAAACCCTGACTCCCTGACTCCCTGACTCCCTGACTCCCTGACACTCTGACACTCTGACACTCTGACACTCTGACACTCTGACTCTCTGACTCTCTGACTCTGACTCTGACTCTCTGACTCTGACTCTCTGACTCCCTGACTCTCTGACTCCCTGACTCTCTGACCTTCTGACACTCTGACACTCTGACAATATGACACTCTGACTCTGACTCTGCGACTCTGACTCTGACTCTGACTCTGACTCTCTGACTCTCTGAGTCTGACTCTCTGACTCTCTGACTCTCTGACTCTCTGACTCTCTGACTCACTGACTCCCAGACTCCCTGACTCCCTGACTCCCTGACTCCCTGAATCCCTGACTCCCTGACTCCCTGACTCCCTGACTCCCTGACACTCTTACACTCTAACACTGTGACATTCTGACACTCTGAGACTCTGACTCTCTTACTCTGACTCTGACTCTGACTCTGACTCTGACTCTGACTCTGACTCTGACTCTGACTCTGACTCTCTGACTCTCTGACTCTCTGACTCTATGACTCTATGACTCTCTGACTCTATGACTCTCTGACATCTGACTCTCTGATTCTATGACTCTCTGACTGACTCTCTGACTCTCTGACTCTCTCTGACTCTCTCTGACTCTCTCTGACTCTCTCTGACTCTCTGACTCTCTGACTCTCTGGCTCTCTCACTCTATGACTCTCTGACTCTCTGACTCTGACTCTGACTCTCTGACTCTGACTCTCTGACTCTCTGACTCTCTGACTCTCTGACTCCCTGACTCTCTGACACTCTGACTCTATGACAGTCTGACTCTCTGAAACTCTGACACTCTGACACTCTGACTGTGACTCTGACTCTGCGACTCTGACTCTGGGACTCTGACTCTGACTCTCTGACTCTGACTCTTTTACTCTGACTCTCTGTCTCTGCCTCTGCCTCTGCCTCTGCCTCTGACTCTGACTCTGACTCTGACTCTCTGACTCTAACTCTCTGACTCTGACTCTCTGACTCTGACTCTCTGACTCTCTGACTCTCTGACTCTCTGACTCCCTGACTCCCTGACTCCCTGACTCTCTGACTCTCTGACTCTCTGACACTCTGACACTCTGACACTCTGACACACTGACACTCTGACACTCTGACACTCTTTCACTCTGACACTCTGACACTCTGACTCTGACTCTCTGACTCTGACTCTGACTCTGACTCTGACTCTGAATCTGTGACTCTGACTCTGACTCTGACTCTGACTCTCTGACTCTGACTCTCTTACTCTGACTCTCTGACTCTGCCTCTGCCTCTGACCCTGACTCTGACTCTGCCTCTGCCTCTGACTCTCTGACTCTCTGACTCTATGACTCTATGACTCTATGACTCTCTGACTCTCTGACTCTATGACTCTCTGACTGACTCTCTGACTCTCTGACTCTCTCTGACTCTCTCTGACTCTCTGACTCTCTGACTCTCTGGCTCTCTGACTCTCTGACTCCCTGACTCTCTGACCCTCTGACACTCTGACACTCTGACAATATGACACTCTGACTCTGACTCTGCGACTCTGACTCTGACTCTGACTCTGACTCTGACTCTGACTCTCTGACTCAGACTCTCTGACTCTGACTCTCTGACTCTCTGACTCTCTGACTCTGACTCTCTGACTCTCTGACTCTCTGACTCTCTGACTATCTGACTCTGACTCTCTGACTCTGACTCTCTGACTCTGACTCTCTGACTCTCTGACTCTCTGACTCCCTGACTCCCTGACTCCATGACTTCCTGACTCCCTGACTTCCTGACTCCCTGACTCCCTGACTCTCTGACTCTCTGACTCTGACTCTTTCTCTCTGACTCTGACTCTCTGACTCTGACTCTCTGACTCTGACTCTCTGACTCTCTGACTCTCTGACTCCCTGACTCCCTGAATCCCTGACTCTCTGACTCTCTGACTCTCTGACACTCTGACACTCTGACACTCTGACACTCTGACTCTGACTCTGCATCTCTGACTCTGCAACTCTGACTCTGACTCTCTGACTCTCTGACTCTCTGACTCTGACTCTCTGACTCTCTGACTCTCTGACTCTCTGACTCCCAGACTCCCTGACTCCCTGACTCCCTGACTCCCTGACTCCCTGACTCCCTGAGACCCTGACTCCCTGACTCCCTGACTCTCTGACTCTCTGACTCCCTGTCACTCTGATACTCTGGCACTATGACAATATGACACTCTGACATTCTGACTCTCTGACTCTGACTCTGACTCTGACTCTGACTCTGACTCTGCCTCTGCCTCTGACTCTGACTCTCTGACTCTCTGACTCTATGACTCGATGACTCTATGACTCTCTGACTCTATGACTCTCTGAATCTCTGACTCTCTTACTCTCTGATTCTATGACTCTCTGACTGACTCTCTGACTATCTGAATCTCTCTGACTCTCTCTGACTCTGTCTGACTCTCTCTGACTCTCTGACTCTCTGACTTCTGGCTCTCTCACTCTATGACTCTCTGACTCTCTGACTCTGACTCTGACACTCTGACTCTGACTCTCTGACTCTCTGACTCTCTGACTCTCTGACTCTCTGACTCTCTGACTCCCTGACAATCTGACTCTCTGACTTCCTGACTCTCTGACACTCTGACACTCTGACAGTCTGACTCTCTGAACCTCTGATACTCTGACTCTGACTCTGACTCTGGGACTCTGACTCTGACTCTCTGACTCTGACTCTTTTACTCTGACTCTCTGACTCTGCCTCTGCCTCTGACTCTGACTCTGACTCTGACTCTGACTCTCTGACTCTGACTCTCTGACTCAGACTCTGCGACTCTGACTCTGACTCTGACTCTGACTCTGAATCTGACTCTGACTCTGACTCTCTGACTCTCTGACTCTGACTCTCTGACACTCTGACTCTCTGACTCTCTGACTCTCTGACTCTCTGACTCCCAGACTCCCTGACTCCCTGACTCCCTGACTCCATGAAACCCTGACTCCCTGACTCCCTGACTCCCTGACTCCCTGACACTCTGACACTCTGACACTCTGACACTCTGACACTCTGACTCTCTGACTCTCTGACTCTGACTCTGACTCTCTGACTCTGACTCTCTGACTCCCTGACTCTCTGACTCCCTGACTCTCTGACCTTCTGACACTCTGACACTCTGACAATATGACACTCTGACTCTGACTCTGCGACTCTGACTCTGACTCTGACTCTGACTCTCTGACTCTCTGAGTCTGACTCTCTGACTCACAGACTCCCAGACTCCCTGACTCCCTGACTCCCTGACTCCCTGAATCCCTGACTCCCTGACTCCCTGACTCCCTGACTCCCTGACACTCTTACACTCTGACACTGTGACATTCTGACACTCTGACACTCTGACTCTCTTACTCTGACTCTGACTCTGACTCTGACTCTGACTCTGACTCTGACTCTGCCTCTGACTCTGACTCTCTGACTCTCTGACTCTCTGACTCTATGACTCTATGACTCTCTGACTCTATGACTCTCTGACATCTGACTCTCTGATTCTATGACTCTCTGACTGACTCTCTGACTCTCTGACTCTCTCTGACTCTCTCTGACTCTCTCTGACTCTCTCTGACTCTCTGACTCTCTGACTCTCTGGCTCTCTCACTCTATGACTCTCTGACTCTCTGACTCTGACTCTGACTCTCTGACTCTGACTCTCTGACTCTCTGACTCTCTGACTCTCTGACTCCCTGACTCTCTGACACTCTGACTCTATGACAGTCTGACTCTCTGAAACTCTGACACTCTGACACTCTGACTGTGACTCTGACTCTGCGACTCTGACTCTGGGACTCTGACTCTGACTCTCTGACTCTGACTCTTTTACTCTGACTCTCTGTCTCTGCCTCTGCCTCTGCCTCTGCCTCTGACTCTGACTCTGACTCTGACTCTCTGACTCTAACTCTCTGACTCTGACTCTCTGACTCTGACTCTCTGACTCTCTGACTCTCTGACTCTCTGACTCCCTGACTCCCTGACTCCCTGACTCTCTGACTCTCTGACTCTCTGACACTCTGACACTCTGACACTCTGACACACTGACACTCTGACACTCTGACACTCTTTCACTCTGACACTCTGACACTCTGACTCTGACTCTCTGACTCTGACTCTGACTCTGACTCTGACTCTGAATCTGTGACTCTGACTCTGACTCTGACTCTGACTCTCTGACTCTGACTCTCTTACTCTGACTCTCTGACTCTGCCTCTGCCTCTGACCCTGACTCTGACTCTGCCTCTGCCTCTGACTCTCTGACTCTCTGACTCTATGACTCTATGACTCTATGACTCTCTGACTCTCTGACTCTATGACTCTCTGACTGACTCTCTGACTCTCTGACTCTCTCTGACTCTCTCTGACTCTCTGACTCTCTGACTCTCTGGCTCTCTGACTCTCTGACTCCCTGACTCTCTGACCCTCTGACACTCTGACACTCTGACAATATGACACTCTGACTCTGACTCTGCGACTCTGACTCTGACTCTGACTCTGACTCTGACTCTGACTCTCTGACTCAGACTCTCTGACTCTGACTCTCTGACTCTCTGACTCTCTGACTCTGACTCTCTGACTCTCTGACTCTCTGACTCTCTGACTATCTGACTCTGACTCTCTGACTCTGACTCTCTGACTCTGACTCTCTGACTCTCTGACTCTCTGACTCCCTGACTCCCTGACTCCATGACTTCCTGACTCCCTGACTTCCTGACTCCCTGACTCCCTGACTCTCTGACTCTCTGACTCTGACTCTTTCTCTCTGACTCTGACTCTCTGACTCTGACTCTCTGACTCTGACTCTCTGACTCTCTGACTCTCTGACTCCCTGACTCCCTGAATCCCTGACTCTCTGACTCTCTGACTCTCTGACACTCTGACACTCTGACACTCTGACACTCTGACTCTGACTCTGCATCTCTGACTCTGCAACTCTGACTCTGACTCTCTGACTCTCTGACTCTCTGACTCTGACTCTCTGACTCTCTGACTCTCTGACTCTCTGACTCCCAGACTCCCTGACTCCCTGACTCCCTGACTCCCTGACTCCCTGACTCCCTGAGACCCTGACTCCCTGACTCCCTGACTCTCTGACTCTCTGACTCCCTGTCACTCTGATACTCTGGCACTATGACAATATGACACTCTGACATTCTGACTCTCTGACTCTGACTCTGACTCTGACTCTGACTCTGACTCTGCCTCTGCCTCTGACTCTGACTCTCTGACTCTCTGACTCTATGACTCGATGACTCTATGACTCTCTGACTCTATGACTCTCTGAATCTCTGACTCTCTTACTCTCTGATTCTATGACTCTCTGACTGACTCTCTGACTATCTGAATCTCTCTGACTCTCTCTGACTCTGTCTGACTCTCTCTGACTCTCTGACTCTCTGACTTCTGGCTCTCTCACTCTATGACTCTCTGACTCTCTGACTCTGACTCTGACACTCTGACTCTGACTCTCTGACTCTCTGACTCTCTGACTCTCTGACTCTCTGACTCTCTGACTCCCTGACAATCTGACTCTCTGACTTCCTGACTCTCTGACACTCTGACACTCTGACAGTCTGACTCTCTGACACTCTGATACTCTGACTCTGACTCTGACTCTGGGACTCTGACTCTGACTCTCTGACTCTGACTCTTTTACTCTGACTCTCTGACTCTGCCTCTGCCTCTGACTCTGACTCTGACTCTGACTCTGACTCTCTGACTCTGACTCTCTGACTCAGACTCTGCGACTCTGACTCTGACTCTGACTCTGACTCTGAATCTGACTCTGACTCTGACTCTCTGACTCTCTGACTCTGACTCTCTGACACTCTGACTCTCTGACTCTCTGACTCTCTGACTCTCTGACTCCCAGACTCCCTGACTCCCTGACTCCCTGACTCCATGAAACCCTGACTCCCTGACTCCCTGACTCCCTGACTCCCTGACACTCTGACACTCTGACACTCTGACACTCTGACACTCTGACTCTCTGACTCTCTGACTCTGACTCTGACTCTCTGACTCTGACTCTCTGACTCCCTGACTCTCTGACTCCCTGACTCTCTGACCTTCTGACACTCTGACACTCTGACAATATGACACTCTGACTCTGACTCTGCGACTCTGACTCTGACTCTGACTCTGACTCTCTGACTCTCTGAGTCTGACTCTCTGACTCACAGACTCCCAGACTCCCTGACTCCCCTGACTCCCTGACTCCCTGAATCCCTGACTCCCTGACTCCCTGACTCCCTGACTCCCTGACACTCTTACACTCTGACACTGTGACATTCTGACACTCTGACACTCTGACTCTCTTACTCTGACTCTGACTCTGACTCTGACTCTGACTCTGACTCTGACTCTGCCTCTGACTCTGACTCTCTGACTCTCTGACTCTCTGACTCTATGACTCTATGACTCTCTGACTCTATGACTCTCTGACATCTGACTCTCTGATTCTATGACTCTCTGACTGACTCTCTGACTCTCTGACTCTCTCTGACTCTCTCTGACTCTCTCTGACTCTCTCTGACTCTCTGACTCTCTGACTCTCTGGCTCTCTCACTCTATGACTCTCTGACTCTCTGACTCTGACTCTGACTCTCTGACTCTGACTCTCTGACTCTCTGACTCTCTGACTCTCTGACTCCCTGACTCTCTGACACTCTGACTCTATGACAGTCTGACTCTCTGAAACTCTGACACTCTGACACTCTGACTGTGACTCTGACTCTGCGACTCTGACTCTGGGACTCTGACTCTGACTCTCTGACTCTGACTCTTTTACTCTGACTCTCTGTCTCTGCCTCTGCCTCTGCCTCTGCCTCTGACTCTGACTCTGACTCTGACTCTCTGACTCTAACTCTCTGACTCTGACTCTCTGACTCTGACTCTCTGACTCTCTGACTCTCTGACTCTCTGACTCCCTGACTCCCTGACTCCCTGACTCTCTGACTCTCTGAATCTCTGACACTCTGACACTCTGACACTCTGACACACTGACACTCTGACACTCTGACACTCTTTCACTCTGACACTCTGACACTCTGACTCTGACTCTCTGACTCTGACTCTGACTCTGACTCTGACTCTGACTCTGTGACTCTGACTCTGACTCTGACTCTGACTCTCTGACTCTGACTCTCTTACTCTGACTCTCTGACTCTGCCTCTGCCTCTGACCCTGACTCTGACTCTGCCTCTGCCTCTGACTCTCTGACTCTATGACTCTATGACTCTATGACTCTATGACTCTATGACTCTCTGACTCTCTGACTCTATGACTCTCTGACTGACTCTCTGACTCTCTGACTCTCTCTGACTCTCTCTGACTCTCTGACTCTCTGACTCTCTGGCTCTCTGACTCTCTGACTCTCTGACTCCCTGACTCTCTGACCCTCTGACACTCTGACACTCTGACAATATGACACTCTGACTCTGACTCTGCGACTCTGACTCTGACTCTGACTCTGACTCTGACTCTGACTCTCTGACTCTGACTCTCTGACTCTGACTCTCTGACTCTCTGACTCTCTGACTCTGACTCTCTGACTCTCTGACTCTCTGACTCTCTGACTATCTGACTCTGACTCTCTGACTCTGACTCTCTGACTCTGACTCTCTGACTCTCTGACTCTCTGACTCCCTGACTCCCTGACTCCATGACTTCCTGACTCCCTGACTTCCTGACTCCCTGACTCCCTGACTCTCTGACTCTCTGACTCTGACTCTGACTCTCTGACTCTGACTCTCTGATTCTGACTCTCTGACTCTGACTCTCTGACTCTCTGACTCTCTGACTCTCTGACTCCCTGAATCCCTGACTCTCTGACTCTCTGACTCTCTGACACTCTGACATTCTGACACTCTGACACTATGACTCTGACTCTGCATCTCTGACTCTGCAACTCTGACTCTGACTCTCTGACTCTCTGACTCTCTGACTCTGACTCTCTGACTCTCTGACTCTCTGACTCTCTGACTCTCTGACTCCCAGACTCCCTGACTCCCTGAATCCCTGACTCCCTGACTCCCTGTCTCCCTGACTCCCTGACACTCTTACACTCTGACACTCTGATATTCTGACACTCTGACACTCTGACTCTCTGACTCTGACTCTGACTCTGACTCTGACTCTGACTCTGCCTCTGCCTCTGACTCTGACTCTCTGACTCTATGACTCTATGACTCTCTGACTCTCTGATTATATGACTCTCTGACTGACTCTCTGACTATCTGAATCTCTCTGACTCTCTGTGACTCTCTCTGACTCCCTCTGACACTCTGACTCTCTGACTCTGACTCTGCCTCTGCCTCTGACCCTGACTCTGACTCTGCCTCTGCCTCTGACTCTCTGACTCTCTGACTCTCTGACTCTCTGACTCTATGACTCTATGACTCTCTGACTCTCTGACTCTATGACTCTCTGACTGACTCTCTGACTCTCTGACTCTCTCTGACTCTCTCTGACTCTCTGACTCTCTGACTCTCTGGCTCTCTGACTCTCTGACTCTCTGACTCCCTGACTCTCTGACCCTCTGACACTCTGACACTCTGACAATATGACACTCTGACTCTGACTCTGCGACTCTGACTCTGACTCTGACTCTGACTCTGACTCTGACTCTCTGACTCTGACTCTCTGACTCTCTGACTCTCTGACTCTCTGACTCTCTGACTCTGACTCTCTGACTCTCTTACTCTCTGACTCTCTGACTATCTGACTCTGACTCTCTGACTCTGACTCTCTGACTCTGACTCTCTGACTCTCTGACTCTCTGACTCCCTGACTCCCTGACTCCATGACTTCCTGACTCCCTGACTTCCTGACTCCCTTACTCCCTGACTCTCTGACTCTCTGACTCTGACTCTGACTCTCTGACTCTGACTCTCTGACTCTGACTCTCTGACTCTGACTCTCTGACTCTCTGACTCTCTGACTCTCTGACTCTCTGACTCCCTGAATCCCTGACTCTCTGACTCTCTGACTCTCTGACACTCTGACACTCTGACACTCTGACACTATGACTCTGACTCTGCATCTCTGACTCTGCAACTCTGACTCTGACTCTCTGACTCTCTGACTCTCTGACTCTGACTCTCTGACTCTCTGACTCTCTGACTCCCAGACTCCCTGACTCCCTGACTCCATGACTCCCTGAAACCCTGACTCCCTGACTCCCTGACTCCCTGACTCCCTGACACTCTGACACTCTGACACTCTGACACTCTGACTCTCTGACTCTCTGACTCTGACTCTGACTCTCTGACTCTCACTCTCTGACTCCCTGACTCTCTGACTCCCTGACTCTCTGACCTTCTGACACTCTGACACTCTGACAATATGACACTCTGACTCTGTCTCTGCGACTCTGACTCTGACTCTGACTCTGACTCTCTGACTCTCTGACTCTCTGACTCTGACTCTCTGACTCTCTGACTCTCTGACTCTCTGACTCTATGACTCTCTGACTCTATGACTCTCTGACATCTGACTCTCTGATTCTATGACTCTCTGACTGACTCTCTGACTCTCTGACTCTCTCTGACTCTCTCTGACTCTCTTTGACTCTCTCTGATTCTCTGACTCTCTGACTCTGACTCTCTGACTCTGACTCTCTGACTCTGACTCTCTGACTCTGACTCTCTGACACTCTGACTCTCTGACTCCCTGACTCCCTGAATCCCTGACTCTCTGACTCTCTGACTCTCTGACACTCTGACACTCTGACACTCTGACACTCTGACTCTGACTCTGCATCTCTGACTCTGCAACTCTGACTCTGACTCTGACTCTCTGACTCTATGACTCTCTGACTCTGACTCTCTGACTCTCTGACTCTCTGACTCTCTGACTCCCAGACTCCCTGACTCCCTGACTCCCTGACTCCCTGAGACCCTGACTCCCTGACTCTCTGACTCCCTGTCACTCTGACTCTCTGACACTCTGACACTCTAACACTCTGACACTCTGACTCTCTGACTCTCTGACTCTGACTCTGACTCTCTGACTCTGACTCTCTGACTCCCTGACTCTCTGACTCCCTGACTCTCTGACCCTCTGACACTCTGACACTCTGACAATATGACACTCTGACTCTGACTCTGCGACTCTGACTCTGACTCTTGCTCTGACTCTGACTCTGACTCTCTGACTCTCTGACTCTCTGACTCTCTGACTCTCTGACTCCCAGACTCCCTGACTCCCTGACTCCCTGCCTACCTGAATCCCTGACTCCCTGACTCCCTGTCTCCCTGACTCCCTGACACTCTTACACTCTGACACTCTGACATTCTGACACTCTGACACTCTGACTCTCTGACTCTGACTCTGACTCTGACTCTGACTCTGACTCTGACTCTGCCTCTGCCTCTGACTCTGACTCTCTGACTCTATGACTCTATGACTCTCTGACTCTCTGATTATATGACTCTCTGACTGACTCTCTGACTATCTGAATCTCTCTGACTCTCTGTGACTCTCTCTGACTCCCTCTGACTCTCTGACTCTCTGACTTCTGGCTCTCTCACTCTATGACTCTCTGACTCTCTGACTCTGACTCTGACACTCTGACTCTCTGACTCTCTGACTATCTGACTCTCTGACTCTCTGACTCTCTGACTCTCTGACTCTCTGACTCCCTGACTCTCTGACTCTCTGACTTCCTGACTCTCTGACACTCTGACTCTCTGACAGTCTGACTCTCTGACACTCTGATACTCTGACTCTGACTCTGACTCTAACTCTGACTCTGCGACTCTGACTCTGGGACTCTGACTCTGACTCTCTGACTCTGACTCTTTTACTCTGACTCTCTGACTCTGCCTCTGCCTCTGACTCTGACTCTGACTCTGACTCTGACTCTCTGACTCTGACTCTCTGACTCTGACTCTCTGACTCTGACTCTCTGACTCTCTGACTCTCTGACTCCCTGACTCTCTGACCCTCTGACACTCTGACACTCTGACAATATGACACTCTGACTCTGACTCTGCGATCTGACTCTGACTCTGACTCTGACTCTGACTCTGACTCTGACTCTCTGACTCTCTGACTCTGACTCTCTGACTCTCTGACTCTCTGACTCTCTGACTCTCTGACTCTCTGACTCCCAGACTCCCTGACTCCCTGACTCCCTGACTCCCTGAATCCCTGACTCCCTGACTCCCTGACTCCCTGACTCCCTGACACTCTGAGACTCTGACACTCTGACACTCTGCCACTCTGAATCTCTGACTCTCTGACTCTGACTCTGACTCTCTGACTCTGACTCTCTGACGCCATGACTCTCTGACTCTATGACTCTCTGACTCTATGACTCTCTGACATCTGACTCTCTGATTCTATGACTCTCTGACTGACTCTCTGACTCTCTGACTCTCTCTGACTCTCTCTGACTCTCTTTGACTCTCTCTGATTCTCTGACTCTCTGACTCTGACTCTCTGACTCTGACTCTCTGACTCTGACTCTCTGACACTCTGACTCTCTGACTCCCTGACTCCCTGAATCCCTGACTCTCTGACTCTCTGACTCTCTGACACTCTGACACTCTGACTCTGACTCTGCATCTCTGACTCTGCAACTCTGACTCTGACTCTGACTCTCTGACTCTATGACTCTCTGACTCTGACTCTCTGACTCTCTGACTCTCTGACTCTCTGACTCCCAGACTCCCTGACTCCCTGACTCCCTGACTCCCTGAGACCCTGACTCCCTGACTCTCTGACTCCCTGTCACTCTGACTCTCTGACACTCTGACACTCTAACACTCTGACACTCTGACTCTCTGACTCTCTGACTCTGACTCTGACTCTCTGACTCTGACTCTCTGACTCCCTGACTCTCTGACTCCCTGACTCTCTGACCCTCTGACACTCTGACACTCTGACAATATGACACTCTGACTCTGACTCTGCGACTCTGACTCTGACTCTTGCTCTGACTCTGACTCTGACTCTCTGACTCTCTGACTCTCTGACTCTCTGACTCTCTGACTCCCAGACTCCCTGACTCCCTGACTCCCTGCCTACCTGAATCCCTGACTCCCTGACTCCCTGTCTCCCTGACTCCCTGACACTCTTACACTCTGACACTCTGACATTCTGACACTCTGACACTCTGACTCTCTGACTCTGACTCTGACTCTGACTCTGACTCTGACTCTGCCTCTGCCTCTGACTCTGACTCTCTGACTCTATGACTCTATGACTCTCTGACTCTCTGATTATATGACTCTCTGACTGACTCTCTGACTATCTGAATCTCTCTGACTCTCTGTGACTCTCTCTGACTCCCTCTGACTCTCTGACTCTCTGACTTCTGGCTCTCTCACTCTATGACTCTCTGACTCTCTGACTCTGACTCTGACACTCTGACTCTCTGTCTCTCTGACTATCTGACTCTCTGACTCTCTGACTCTCTGACTCTCTGACTCTCTGACTCCCTGACTCTCTGACTCTCTGACTTCCTGACTCTCTGACACTCTGACTCTCTGACAGTCTGACTCTCTGACACTCTGATACTCTGACTCTGACTCTGACTCTAACTCTGACTCTGCGACTCTGACTCTGGGACTCTGACTCTGACTCTCTGACTCTGACTCTTTTACTCTGACTCTCTGACTCTGCCTCTGCCTCTGACTCTGACTCTGACTCTGACTCTGACTCTCTGACTCTGACTCTCTGACTCTGACTCTCTGACTCTGACTCTCTGACTCTCTGACTCTCTGACTCCCTGACTCTCTGACCCTCTGACACTCTGACACTCTGACAATATGACACTCTGACTCTGACTCTGCGATCTGACTCTGACTCTGACTCTGACTCTGACTCTGACTCTGACTCTCTGACTCTCTGACTCTGACTCTCTGACTCTCTGACTCTCTGACTCTCTGACTCTCTGACTCTCTGACTCCCAGACTCCCTGACTCCCTGACTCCCTGACTCCCTGACTCCCTGAATCCCTGACTCCCTGACTCCCTGACTCCCTGACTCCCTGACACTCTGAGACTCTGACACTCTGACACTCTGCCACTCTGAATCTCTGACTCTCTGACTCTGACTCTGACTCTCTGACTCTGACTCTCTGACTCCATGACTCTCTGACTCCCTGACTCTCTGACCTTCTGACACTCTGACACTCTGACAATATGACACTCTGACTCTGACTCTGCGACTCTGACTCTGACTCTGACTCTGACTCTCTGACTCTCTGACTCTGACTCTCTGACTCTCTGACTCTCTGACTCTCTGACTCTCTGACTCTCTGACTCCCAGACTCCCTGACTCCCTGACTCCCTGACTCCCTGACTCCCTGACTCCCTGACTCCCTGACTCCCTGACTCCTTGACTCCCTGACTCCCTGACACTCTGACACTCTGACACTCTGACACTCTGACTCTGACTCTCTGACTCTGACTCTGACTCTGACTTGACTCTGACTCTGACTCTGACTCTGACTCTGACTCTGACTCTGACTCTGACTCTGACTGCCTCTGACTCTGACTCTGACTGACTCTGACTCTGACTGACTCTGACTCTGACTCCTCTGAGTCTGGGACTCTGACTCTGCGACTCTGACTCTTGGACTCTGACTCTGTGACTCTCACTCTGACTCTCTGACTCTGACTCTCTGACTCTGACTCTCTGACTCTGACTCTCTGACTCTGCCTCTGCCTCTGCCTCTGCCTCTGACTCTGACTCTGACTCTGCCTCTGCCTCTGACTCTGACTTTCTGACTCTCTGACTCTCTGACTCTCTGACTCTCTGGCTTTCTGACTCTATGACTCTCTGACTCTATGACTCTATGACTCTCTGACTCTCTGACTCTATGACTCTATGACTCTATGACTCTATGACTGACTCTCTGACTCTCTGACTCTCTGACTCTCTCTGACTCTCTCTGACTCTCTGATTCTCTGGCTTTCTGACTCTCTGACTCTCTGACTCTCTGACTCTGACTCTCTGACTCTGACTCTGACTCTGACTCTCTTACTCTGACTCTCTGACTCTGACTCTCTGACTCTCTGACTCTCTGACTCTCTGACTCTCTGACTCTCTGACTCCCAGACTCCCTGACTCCCTGACTCCCTGACTCCCTGACTCCCTGACTCCCTGACTCCCTGACTCCCTGACTCCCTGACTCCCTGACTCTCTGACTCCCTGACTCTCTGACTCCCTGACTCTCTGACCCTCTGACACTCTGACACTCTGACAATATGACACTCTGACTCTGACTCTGCGACTCTGACTCTGACTCTTGCTCTGACTCTGACTCTGACTCTCTGACTCTCTGACTCTCTGACTCTCTGACTCTCTGACTCCCAGACTCCCTGACTCCCCTGACTCCCTGCCTACCTGAATCCCTGACTCCCTGACTCCCTGTCTCCCTGACTCCCTGACACTCTTACACTCTGACACTCTGACATTCTGACACTCTGACACTCTGACTCTCTGACTCTGACTCTGACTCTGACTCTGACTCTGACTCTGACTCTGCCTCTGCCTCTGACTCTGACTCTCTGACTCTATGACTCTATGACTCTCTGACTCTCTGATTATATGACTCTCTGACTGACTCTCTGACTATCTGAATCTCTCTGACTCTCTGTGACTCTCTCTGACTCCCTCTGACTCTCTGACTCTCTGACTTCTGGCTCTCTCACTCTATGACTCTCTGACTCTCTGACTCTGACTCTGACACTCTGACTCTCTGACTCTCTGACTATCTGACTCTCTGACTCTCTGACTCTCTGACTCTCTGACTCTCTGACTCCCTGACTCTCTGACTCTCTGACTTCCTGACTCTCTGACACTCTGACTCTCTGACAGTCTGACTCTCTGACACTCTGATACTCTGACTCTGACTCTGACTCTAACTCTGACTCTGCGACTCTGACTCTGGGACTCTGACTCTGACTCTCTGACTCTGACTCTTTTACTCTGACTCTCTGACTCTGCCTCTGCCTCTGACTCTGACTCTGACTCTGACTCTGACTCTCTGACTCTGACTCTCTGACTCTGACTCTCTGACTCTGACTCTCTGACTCTCTGACTCTCTGACTCCCTGACTCTCTGACCCTCTGACACTCTGACACTCTGACAATATGACACTCTGACTCTGACTCTGCGATCTGACTCTGACTCTGACTCTGACTCTGACTCTGACTCTGACTCTCTGACTCTCTGACTCTGACTCTCTGACTCTCTGACTCTCTGACTCTCTGACTCTCTGACTCTCTGACTCTCTGACTCCCAGACTCCCTGACTCCCTGACTCCCTGACTCCCTGAATCCCTGACTCCCTGACTCCCTGACTCCCTGACTCCCTGACACTCTGAGACTCTGACACTCTGACACTCTGCCACTCTGAATATCTGACTCTCTGACTCTGACTCTGACTCTCTGACTCTGACTCTCTGACTCCATGACTCTCTGACTCCCTGACTCTCTGACCTTCTGACACTCTGACACTCTGACAATATGACACTCTGACTCTGACTCTGCGACTCTGACTCTGACTCTGACTCTGACTCTCTGACTCTCTGACTCTGACTCTCTGACTCTCTGACTCTCTGACTCTCTGACTCTCTGACTCTCTGACTCCCAGACTCCCTGACTCCCTGACTCCCTGACTCCCTGACTCCCTGACTCCCTGACTCCCTGACTCCCTGACTCCTTGACTCCCTGACTCCCTGACACTCTGACACTCTGACACTCTGACACTCTGACTCTGACTCTCTGACTCTGACTCTGACTCTGACTTGACTCTGACTCTGACTCTGACTCTGACTCTGACTCTGACTCTGACTGACTCTGACTCTGACTCTGACTGACTCTGACTCTGACTGACTCTGACTCTGACTCCTCTGAGTCTGGGACTCTGACTCTGCGACTCTGACTCTTGGACTCTGACTCTGTGACTCTGACTCTGACTCTCTGACTCTGACTCTCTGACTCTGACTCTCTGACTCTGACTCTCTGACTCTGCCTCTGCCTCTGCCTCTGCCTCTGACTCTGACTCTGACTCTGCCTCTGCCTCTGACTCTGACTTTCTGACTCTCTGACTCTCTGACTCTCTGACTCTCTGGCTTTCTGACTCTATGACTCTCTGACTCTATGACTCTATGACTCTCTGACTCTCTGACTCTATGACTCTATGACTCTATGACTCTATGACTGACTCTCTGACTCTCTGACTCTCTGACTCTCTCTGACTCTCTCTGACTCTCTGATTCTCTGGCTTTCTGACTCTCTGACTCTCTGACTCTCTGACTCTGACTCTCTGACTCTGACTCTGACTCTGACTCTCTTACTCTGACTCTCTGACTCTGACTCTCTGACTCTCTGACTCTCTGACTCTCTGACTCTCTGACTCCCAGACTCCCTGACTCCCTGACTCCCTGACTCCCTGACTCCCTGACTCCCTGACTCCCTGACTCCCTGACTCCCTGACTCCCTGACTCTCTGACTCCCTGACTCTCTGACTCCCTGACTCTCTGACCCTCTGACACTCTGACACTCTGACAATATGACACTCTGACTCTGACTCTGCGACTCTGACTCTGACTCTTGCTCTGACTCTGACTCTGACTCTCTGACTCTCTGACTCTCTGACTCTCTGACTCTCTGACTCCCAGACTCCCTGACTCCCTGACTCCCTGCCTACCTGAATCCCTGACTCCCTGACTCCCTGTCTCCCTGACTCCCTGACACTCTTACACTCTGACACTCTGACATTCTGACACTCTGACACTCTGACTCTCTGACTCTGACTCTGACTCTGACTCTGACTCTGACTCTGACTCTGACTCTGCCTCTGACTCTGACTCTCTGACTCTATGACTCTATGACTCTCTGACTCTCTGATTATATGACTCTCTGACTGACTCTCTGACTATCTGAATCTCTCTGACTCTCTGTGACTCTCTCTGACTCCCTCTGACTCTCTGACTCTCTGACTTCTGGCTCTCTCACTCTATGACTCTCTGACTCTCTGACTCTGACTCTGACACTCTGACTCTCTGACTCTCTGACTATCTGACTCTCTGACTCTCTGACTCTCTGACTCTCTGACTCTCTGACTCCCTGACTCTCTGACTCTCTGACTTCCTGACTCTCTGACACTCTGACTCTCTGACAGTCTGACTCTCTGACACTCTGATACTCTGACTCTGACTCTGACTCTAACTCTGACTCTGCGACTCTGACTCTGGGACTCTGACTCTGACTCTCTGACTCTGACTCTTTTACTCTGACTCTCTGACTCTGCCTCTGCCTCTGACTCTGACTCTGACTCTGACTCTGACTCTCTGACTCTGACTCTCTGACTCTGACTCTCTGACTCTGACTCTCTGACTCTCTGACTCTCTGACTCCCTGACTCTCTGACCCTCTGACACTCTGACACTCTGACAATATGACACTCTGACTCTGACTCTGCGATCTGACTCTGACTCTGACTCTGACTCTGACTCTGACTCTGACTCTCTGACTCTCTGACTCTGACTCTCTGACTCTCTGACTCTCTGACTCTCTGACTCTCTGACTCTCTGACTCCCAGACTCCCTGACTCCCTGACTCCCTGACTCCCTGAATCCCTGACTCCCTGACTCCCTGACTCCCTGACTCCCTGACACTCTGAGACTCTGACACTCTGACACTCTGCCACTCTGAATCTCTGACTCTCTGACTCTGACTCTGACTCTCTGACTCTGACTCTCTGACTCCATGACTCTCTGACTCCCTGACTCTCTGACCTTCTGACACTCTGACACTCTGACAATATGACACTCTGACTCTGACTCTGCGACTCTGACTCTGACTCTGACTCTGACTCTCTGACTCTCTGACTCTGACTCTCTGACTCTCTGACTCTCTGACTCTCTGACTCTCTGACTCTCTGACTCCCAGACTCCCTGACTCCCTGACTCCCTGACTCCCTGACTCCCTGACTCCCTGACTCCCTGACTCCCTGACTCCTTGACTCCCTGACTCCCTGACACTCTGACACTCTGACACTCTGACACTCTGACTCTGACTCTCTGACTCTGACTCTGACTCTGACTTGACTCTGACTCTGACTCTGACTCTGACTCTGACTCTGACTCTGACTCTGACTGACTCTGACTCTGACTCTGACTCTGACTGACTCTGACTCTGACTGACTCTGACTCTGACTCCTCTGAGTCTGGGACTCTGACTCTGCGACTCTGACTCTTGGACTCTGACTCTGTGACTCTGACTCTGACTCTCTGACTCTGACTCTCTGACTCTGACTCTCTGACTCTGACTCTCTGACTCTGCCTCTGCCTCTGCCTCTGCCTCTGACTCTGACTCTGACTCTGCCTCTGCCTCTGACTCTGACTTTCTGACTCTCTGACTCTCTGACTCTCTGACTCTCTGGCTTTCTGACTCTATGACTCTCTGACTCTATGACTCTATGACTCTCTGACTCTCTGACTCTATGACTCTATGACTCTATGACTCTATGACTGACTCTCTGACTCTCTGACTCTCTGACTCTCTCTGACTCTCTCTGACTCTCTGATTCTCTGGCTTTCTGACTCTCTGACTCTCTGACTCTCTGACTCTGACTCTCTGACTCTGACTCTGACTCTGACTCTCTTACTCTGACTCTCTGACTCTGACTCTCTGACTCTCTGACTCTCTGACTCTCTGACTCTCTGACTCTCTGACTCCCAGACTCCCTGACTCCCTGACTCCCTGACTCCCTGACTCCCTGACTCCCTGACTCCCTGACTCCCTGACTCCCTGACTCCCTGACTCTCTGACTCCCTGACTCTCTGACTCCCTGACTCTCTGACCCTCTGACACTCTGACACTCTGACAATATGACACTCTGACTCTGACTCTGCGACTCTGACTCTGACTCTTGCTCTGACTCTGACTCTGACTCTCTGACTCTCTGACTCTCTGACTCTCTGACTCTCTGACTCCCAGACTCCCTGACTCCCTGACTCCCTGCCTACCTGAATCCCTGACTCCCTGACTCCCTGTCTCCCTGACTCCCTGACACTCTTACACTCTGACACTCTGACATTCTGACACTCTGACACTCTGACTCTCTGACTCTGACTCTGACTCTGACTCTGACTCTGACTCTGACTCTGCCTCTGCCTCTGACTCTGACTCTCTGACTCTATGACTCTATGACTCTCTGACTCTCTGATTATATGACTCTCTGACTGACTCTCTGACTATCTGAATCTCTCTGACTCTCTGTTACTCTCTATGACTCCCTCTGACTCTCTGACTCTCTGACTTCTGGCTCTCTCACTCTATGACTCTCTGACTCTCTGACTCTGACTCTGACACTCTGACTCTCTGACTCTCTGACTATCTGACTCTCTGACTCTCTGACTCTCTGACTCTCTGACTCTCTGACTCCCTGACTCTCTGACTCTCTGACTTCCTGACTCTCTGACACTCTGACTCTCTGACAGTCTGACTCTCTGACACTCTGATACTCTGACTCTGACTCTGACTCTAACTCTGACTCTGCGACTCTGACTCTGGGACTCTGACTCTGACTCTCTGACTCTGACTCTTTTACTCTGACTCTCTGACTCTGCCTCTGCCTCTGCCTCTGACTCTGACTCTGACTCTGACTCTCTGACTCTGACTCTCTGACTCTGACTCTCTGACTCTGACTCTCTGACTCTCTGACTCTCTGACTCCCTGACTCTCTGACCCTCTGACACTCTGACACTCTGACAATATGACACTCTGACTCTGACTCTGCGATCTGACTCTGACTCTGACTCTGACTCTGACTCTGACTCTGACTCTCTGACTCTCTGACTCTGACTCTCTGACTCTCTGACTCTCTGACTCTCTGACTCTCTGACTCCCAGACTCCCTGACTCCCTGACTCCCTGACTCCCTGAATCCCTGACTCCCTGACTCCCTGACTCCCTGACTCCCTGACACTCTGAGACTCTGACACTCTGACACTCTGCCACTCTGAATCTCTGACTCTCTGACTCTGACTCTGACTCTCTGACTCTGACTCTCTGACTCCATGACTCTCTGACTCCCTGACTCTCTGACCTTCTGACACTCTGACACTCTGACAATATGACACTCTGACTCTGACTCTGCGACTCTGACTCTGACTCTGACTCTGACTCTCTGACTCTCTGACTCTGACTCTCTGACTCTCTGACTCTCTGACTCTCTGACTCTCTGACTCTCTGACTCCCAGACTCCCTGACTCCCTGACTCCCTGACTCCCTGACTCCCTGACTCCCTGACTCCCTGACTCCCTGACTCCTTGACTCCCTGACTCCCTGACACTCTGACACTCTGACACTCTGACACTCTGACTCTGACTCTCTGACTCTGACTCTGACTTGACTCTGACTCTGACTCTGACTCTGACTCTGACTCTGACTCTGACTGACTCTGACTCTGACTCTGACTGACTCTGACTCTGACTGACTCTGACTCTGACTCCTCTGAGTCTGGGACTCTGACTCTGCGACTCTGACTCTTGGACTCTGACTCTGTGACTCTGACTCTGACTCTCTGACTCTGACTCTCTGACTCTGACTCTCTGACTCTGACTCTCTGACTCTGCCTCTGCCTCTGCCTCTGCCTCTGACTCTGACTCTGACTCTGCCTCTGCCTCTGACTCTGACTTTCTGACTCTCTGACTCTCTGACTCTCTGACTCTCTGGCTTTCTGACTCTATGACTCTCTGACTCTATGACTCTATGACTCTCTGACTCTCTGACTCTATGACTCTATGACTCTATGACTCTATGACTGACTCTCTGACTCTCTGACTCTCTGACTCTCTCTGACTCTCTCTGACTCTCTGATTCCCTGGCTTTCTGACTCTCTGACTCTCTGACTCTCTGACTCTGACTCTCTGACTCTGACTCTGACTCTGACTCTCTTACTCTGACTCTCTGACTCTGACTCTCTGACTCTCTGACTCTCTGACTCTCTGACTCTCTGACTCTCTGACTCCCAGACTCCCTGACTCCCTGACTCCCTGACTCCCTGACTCCCTGACTCCCTGACTCCCTGACTCCCTGACTCCCTGACTCCCTGACTCTCTGACTCCCTGACTCTCTGACTCCCTGACTCTCTGACCCTCTGACACTCTGACACTCTGACAATATGACACTCTGACTCTGACTCTGCGACTCTGACTCTGACTCTTGCTCTGACTCTGACTCTGACTCTCTGACTCTCTGACTCTCTGACTCTCTGACTCTCTGACTCCCAGACTCCCTGACTCCCTGACTCCCTGCCTACCTGAATCCCTGACTCCCTGACTCCCTGTCTCCCTGACTCCCTGACACTCTTACACTCTGACACTCTGACATTCTGACACTCTGACACTCTGACTCTCTGACTCTGACTCTGACTCTGACACTGACTCTGACTCTGACTCTGCCTCTGCCTCTGACTCTGACTCTCTGACTCTATGACTCTATGACTCTCTGACTCTCTGATTATATGACTCTCTGACTGACTCTCTGACTATCTGAATCTCTCTGACTCTCTGTGACTCTCTCTGACTCCCTCTGACTCTCTGACTCTCTGACTTCTGGCTCTCTCACTCTATGACTCTCTGACTCTCTGACTCTGACTCTGACACTCTGACTCTCTGACTCTCTGACTATCTGACTCTCTGACTCTCTGACTCTCTGACTCTCTGACTCTCTGACTCCCTGACTCTCTGACTCTCTGACTTCCTGACTCTCTGACACTCTGACTCTCTGACAGTCTGACTCTCTGACACTCTGATACTCTGACTCTGACTCTGACTCTAACTCTGACTCTGCGACTCTGACTCTGGGACTCTGACTCTGACTCTCTGACTCTGACTCTTTTACTCTGACTCTCTGACTCTGCCTCTGCCTCTGACTCTGACTCTGACTCTGACTCTGACTCTCTGACTCTGACTCTCTGACTCTGACTCTCTGACTCTGACTCTCTGACTCTCTGACTCTCTGACTCCCTGACTCTCTGACCCTCTGACACTCTGACACTCTGACAATATGACACTCTGACTCTGACTCTGCGATCTGACTCTGACTCTGACTCTGACTCTGACTCTGACTCTGACTCTCTGACTCTCTGACTCTGACTCTCTGACTCTCTGACTCTCTGACTCTCTGACTCTCTGACTCTCTGACTCCCAGACTCCCTGACTCCCTGACTCCCTGACTCCCTGAATCCCTGACTCCCTGACTCCCTGACTCCCTGACTCCCTGACACTCTGAGACTCTGACACTCTGACACTCTGCCACTCTGAATCTCTGACTCTCTGACTCTGACTCTGACTCTCTGACTCTGACTCTCTGACTCCATGACTCTCTGACTCTATGACTCTCTGACTCTATGACTCTCTGACATCTGACTCTCTGATTCTATGACTCTCTGACTGACTCTCTGACTCTCTGACTCTCTCTGACTCTCTCTGACTCTCTTTGACTCTCTCTGATTCTCTGACTCTCTGACTCTGACTCTCTGACTCTGACTCTCTGACTCTGACTCTCTGACTCTGACTCTCTGACACTCTGACTCTCTGACTCCCTGACTCCCTGAATCCCTGACTCTCTGACTCTCTGACTCTCTGACACTCTGACACTCTGACTCTGACTCTGCATCTCTGACTCTGCAACTCTGACTCTGACTCTGACTCTCTGACTCTATGACTCTCTGACTCTGACTCTCTGACTCTCTGACTCTCTGACTCTCTGACTCCCAGACTCCCTGACTCCCTGACTCCCTGACTCCCTGAGACCCTGACTCCCTGACTCTCTGACTCCCTGTCACTCTGACTCTCTGACACTCTGACACTCTAACACTCTGACACTCTGACTCTCTGACTCTCTGACTCTGACTCTGACTCTCTGACTCTGACTCTCTGACTCCCTGACTCTCTGACTCCCTGACTCTCTGACCCTCTGACACTCTGACACTCTGACAATATGACACTCTGACTCTGACTCTGCGACTCTGACTCTGACTCTTGCTCTGACTCTGACTCTGACTCTCTGACTCTCTGACTCTCTGACTCTCTGACTCTCTGACTCCCAGACTCCCTGACTCCCTGACTCCCTGCCTACCTGAATCCCTGACTCCCTGACTCCCTGTCTCCCTGACTCCCTGACACTCTTACACTCTGACACTCTGACATTCTGACACTCTGACACTCTGACTCTCTGACTCTGACTCTGACTCTGACTCTGACTCTGACTCTGACTCTGCCTCTGCCTCTGACTCTGACTCTCTGACTCTATGACTCTATGACTCTCTGACTCTCTGATTATATGACTCTCTGACTGACTCTCTGACTATCTGAATCTCTCTGACTCTCTGTGACTCTCTCTGACTCCCTCTGACTCTCTGACTCTCTGACTTCTGGCTCTCTCACTCTATGACTCTCTGACTCTCTGACTCTGACTCTGACACTCTGACTCTCTGTCTCTCTGACTATCTGACTCTCTGACTCTCTGACTCTCTGACTCTCTGACTCTCTGACTCCCTGACTCTCTGACTCTCTGACTTCCTGACTCTCTGACACTCTGACTCTCTGACAGTCTGACTCTCTGACACTCTGATACTCTGACTCTGACTCTGACTCTGACTCTAACTCTGACTCTGCGACTCTGACTCTGGGACTCTGACTCTGACTCTCTGACTCTGACTCTTTTACTCTGACTCTCTGACTCTGCCTCTGCCTCTGACTCTGACTCTGACTCTGACTCTGACTCTCTGACTCTGACTCTCTGACTCTGACTCTCTGACTCTGACTCTCTGACTCTCTGACTCTCTGACTCCCTGACTCTCTGACCCTCTGACACTCTGACACTCTGACAATATGACACTCTGACTCTGACTCTGCGATCTGACTCTGACTCTGACTCTGACTCTGACTCTGACTCTGACTCTCTGACTCTCTGACTCTGACTCTCTGACTCTCTGACTCTCTGACTCTCTGACTCTCTGACTCTCTGACTCCCAGACTCCCTGACTCCCTGACTCCCTGACTCCCTGAATCCCTGACTCCCTGACTCCCTGACTCCCTGACTCCCTGACACTCTGAGACTCTGACACTCTGACACTCTGCCACTCTGAATCTCTGACTCTCTGACTCTGACTCTGACTCTCTGACTCTGACTCTCTGACTCCATGACTCTCTGACTCCCTGACTCTCTGACCTTCTGACACTCTGACACTCTGACAATATGACACTCTGACTCTGACTCTGCGACTCTGACTCTGACTCTGACTCTGACTCTCTGACTCTCTGACTCTGACTCTCTGACTCTCTGACTCTCTGACTCTCTGACTCTCTGACTCTCTGACTCCCAGACTCCCTGACTCCCTGACTCCCTGACTCCCTGACTCCCTGACTCCCTGACTCCCTGACTCCCTGACTCCTTGACTCCCTGACTCCCTGACACTCTGACACTCTGACACTCTGACACTCTGACTCTGACTCTCTGACTCTGACTCTGACTCTGACTTGACTCTGACTCTGACTCTGACTCTGACTCTGACTCTGACTCTGACTCTGACTGACTCTGACTCTGACTCTGACTGACTCTGACTCTGACTGACTCTGACTCTGACTCCTCTGAGTCTGGGACTCTGACTCTGCGACTCTGACTCTTGGACTCTGACTCTGTGACTCTGACTCTGACTCTCTGACTCTGACTCTCTGACTCTGACTCTCTGACTCTGACTCTCTGACTCTGCCTCTGCCTCTGCCTCTGCCTCTGACTCTGACTCTGACTCTGCCTCTGCCTCTGACTCTGACTTTCTGACTCTCTGACTCTCTGACTCTCTGACTCTCTGGCTTTCTGACTCTATGACTCTCTGACTCTATGACTCTATGACTCTCTGACTCTCTGACTCTATGACTCTATGACTCTATGACTCTATGACTGACTCTCTGACTCTCTGACTCTCTGACTCTCTCTGACTCTCTCTGACTCTCTGATTCTCTGGCTTTCTGACTCTCTGACTCTCTGACTCTCTGACTCTGACTCTCTGACTCTGACTCTGACTCTGACTCTCTTACTCTGACTCTCTGACTCTGACTCTCTGACTCTCTGACTCTCTGACTCTCTGACTCTCTGACTCTCTGACTCCCAGACTCCCTGACTCCCTGACTCCCTGACTCCCTGACTCCCTGACTCCCTGACTCCCTGACTCCCTGACTCCCTGACTAACGCTGTCTAAACCTAACACTAACACTAAACCTAACCTTAAATCTAACACTTTACCCTATACATAACCCTAACATTAACCCTAAACCTAATCCTAACCCTAACCCTACCATTACCCTAAACCTAACTCTAACCCTAACCTTTATTATTAACCCTAACCCTGACCTAAGTCTAAACCTAACCCTAAATCTAATCTTAACCCTAACCCTAAATATAATACTAAACTTAACCCTAACCCTAACACAAAGTGTAACTCTAACCCTAATGCTAATCCTCACCACAATCCTAAATCTAATCCTAAACCTAAAAATAACACTAACACTAACCCTAAACCTAACCCTAACCCTAAACTTAATTCTAATATACCCTAAATCCTAACTCTAAAACATACCTAACCCTAACCCTAAGTCTAACACTAACCCTAACCACAACTGTAAACCTAAACCTAACCCTAAATCTAATCCTAACTCTAATACTAACCCTAACAATAACCACAACCCTATGTCTAACCCTAACACTAACCCTAATCCTGTTCCTAACCCGAAACCTAACCCTTACCCTAAACCTAACCGTAACACTAACACTTATTCCTAATCCAACCTTAACCCTAACCCTTATTCTAACCCTAAGCCTACCCTTACCCTAACCGATACCCTAAGTATAACCCTAACCATAAATCTACCCCTAAACCTAACCCTATTATTAACCCTAAACCTAACCCTAACACTAACAGCGTTAGTGTTAGATTTAAGGTTAGGTTTAGTGTTAGTGTTAGGTTTAGACAGTGTTAGTGTTAGGTTTAGGGTTAGACTTAGATTTAGGATTTGGGTTAGGATTAGTTTTAGGATTAGATTTAGGTTTAGGGTTAGGATTAGGGTTATGGTTATGGTTAGGGTTTGACTTAGCGTTAGTGTTAGTGTTAGGGTTAGGTTTATGATTAGATTTAGGATTAGGATTAGGGTTATTGTTAGGGTTAGGGTTAGAGTTAGACTTAAGAAAAGGATTAGGGTTAGAGTTAGGGTTAGGGTTAGGATAAGGGTTAGATTTAACATTAGTTTTAGTGTTAGGTTTAGACTTATGGTTCAAGTTAGGGTTAGTGTTAGGATATGTTTAGGATTCGATTTAGGATTAGGGTTAGAGTTAGGGTTAGGGTTAGACTTAGGGTTAAGGTTAGGTATGTGTTAAGGTTAAGGGATAGGGTTAGTGTTAGGGTTAGGACTAGGGTTAGGGTTATGGTTAGACTTAGGGTTAGGGTACGGTTATGATTAGAGTTAGTCTTAGCATTAGGATTTGAGGTTAGGGTTAGGGTTAGACTTAAAGTTAGGGTGAGTTTTAGGGTTAGGATTAGATTTAGGATTAGATTTAGTGTTAGTTTTAACATTATGGTTAGGGCTAGGTTGAGTGTTAGGGTTAGGCTTATACTTAAGTTTAGAGTTAGTGTCAGGATTAGGGTTAGGGTTATGGTTAGGGTTAGGGTTAGGGATAGACTTAGAGTTAGGTTAGGTTTAGGGTTAGTATTAGGGTTAGGATTACATTTATGGTTTTGGTTAGTTTTAGTGTTAGAATTAGGGTTAGACTTAGGGTTAGGTTTTGGTGTTAGGGTTAGTGTTAACATTAAGTTTAGCGTTAGGTTTGGTTAGACATACGGTTAGCGTAAAGTTAAAGATAGGGTTAAGTGTTAGGGTGAGGGTTAGGTTTATTGTTACGGTTAGGGTTATGGTTAGTGTTAGGGTTAGACTTAGGGTTAGGGTTAGGGTGTGAGTAGACTTAAGTTTAGGGTTTGGGGTTAGGGTTAGGGTTGGCGTTAAGTTTATGGTTAGGGTTAGGGTTAGACTTAGGGTTAGGTTTAGGTTTAGGTATAAGGTTAGGGTTAGGGTGAGGGTTAGACTTATGGTTATGGTTAGGGTTTGGGTTGGGTTAGACTTAGGTTTAGCGTTAGGGTGAGGTTTAGGGTTAATGGTTAGGTTTAGGGTTATGGTTAGGGTTAGTGTTAGGTTTAGATTTAGGTTTAGGGATAAGTTTAGACTCTTAGGGTTAGGGTTAGGGTTAGGTTTAGGTTTAGGATTAGATTTAGGATTATGGTGAGGATTAGGGTTAGGTTTAAGGTTACACTTAGTTTTTGTGTTAGGGTTAGGGTTAGACTTAGCGTTAGGGTTATGGTTAGTGTTGGGATTAGGTTTATGATTATATTTTAGTTTTGGGTTAGGATTTGGCTTAGGCTTAGTGTAAGGGTTAGACTTAGGGTTAGTGTTAGGGTTAGAGTTACGGTTAAGGTTAGACTTAGGGTTAGGGTTAAGTAAGGGTAGGTTTACGGTTAGGATTAGGGTTAGGGTTAGAGTTAGGGTTAGGGATAGGGTTAGACTTAGGGTTTGCATTAGGGTTGGGTGTAGGGTTAAGGGTTAGCGTTAGGAATATGTTTAGTGGTAGGGTTATTGTTAGGGTTAGGGTTTGATTTAGTTTTAGGGATAGGGTTAGACTTAGGTTTAGTGTTAGGGTTAGGATTATGTTCAGGATCAGATTTATTGATGGTTAGGATTATTGTTAGGGTTAATGTTAGACTTAATGTTAGTGTTAGCGTTAGGGTCAGACTTAGGGTTAGGGTTAGGTTTATGTTTAGGAGTATATTTACGGTTAGGATTAAGATTAGGGTTAGGGTTAGACTTAGGTTTAGGGTTTATAATAGGGTTAGGGTTAGATTTATGGTTATGGTTATATTATGGTTATGGTTAGGGTAAGGGTAGGGTTAGGGTTAGAATTAGGTTTAGGGTTAAGGTTAGTATTAGGGTTTAGGCGTAGTGATATTGTTAGGGTAGGTTTAGGGTTAGAATTAGGGTTAGGGTTAGAGTTGGGGTTAGTATTAGATTTAGGATTAGATTTAAGGTTTGGGTTAGACTTAGGGTTAGGTTTAGGGTTAGGATTAGGTTTAGGATTAGATTAAGGGTTAGGATAAGGATTAGGGTTAGGATTAGGGTTAGATTTAGCATTAGTGTTAGCGTTAGGGTTATACTTAGGTTTAGGGTTAGGGTTAGGATTAGGATTAGATTTAGGGTTAAACTTAGGGTTAGGGTACAGTTATGGTTAAGGTTAGAATTAGACTTGGGGTTAGGTTTTGGGGTTAGGGTTAGTGTTAACGTTAAGTTTAGGGTTAGTGTTGGTTAGACATATGGTTAGTGTAAAGTTAAAGATAGGGTTCAGTGTTAAGGTTAGGGTTAGGTTTAGGGTTATGGTTAGGGTTAGGGTTAGGATTAGGGTTACAGTTAGGGTTAGGTTTAGATTTGGTTTAGGGTTAGGGTTAGGATTATGTTTAGGATTAGATTAAGGGTTAGGGTTAGAGATAGGGTTAATATTAGATTTAGATTTAGGGTTAGGGTTAGAAATAGGGATAGGGATAGGTTCAGGGTTAGGTTTAGGGTAAGTTTTAGGGTTAGGGTTAGACTTAGGGTAGGGATAGGATTAGGGTTAGTGCTAGACTTAGGGTTAGGGTTAGGTATGAGTTAGGGTTTGTAATAGGGTTAGTGTTAGGATTATTTTAGCATTATACTTAGGGTTATGTTTTGATTTAGGGTTAGGGTTAGGGTTAGAGTTAGACTTAGGGTTAGATTTTGGGGTTAGTGTTAGGGTTAGCGTTAAGTTTAGGGTTAGGGTTAGGCTCAGAATTACTGTTAGCGTAAATTTAGTGATAGGGTTAAGTGTTAGGGTTATGGTTAGGGTTAGGAACAGGGTCAGGGTTAGGGTTAGAGTTAGACTTAGGGTTGGGGATTAGGGTTAGGGTTAGTGTTAGTGTTAGGTTTAGGTTAGGGTTAGGGTTAGAATTAGTGTTTCGGTTTATATTTAGGGTTAATATTAGGGTTAAGTGTTAGTGTTAGTGTTATGTTTAGCGTTACAATTAGGGTTAGGGTGAGTGTTAGGGTTAGACTTATACTTAAGGTTAGAGTTAGGGTCAGGGTTAGGGTTAGGATTAGAATTATTGTTCGGATTAGGGTTAGGGTTAGACTTAGGTTTAGCATTGGGGTTAGGGTTAAGTGTTAGAGTTAGGTTTAGGGTTAGTTTTAGTGTGAGGGTTAAGGTTAGGATTAGAATTAGGTTTAGGGTTAGGGTTAGAGGTAAGGTTAGGGTTAGGATAAGGTTAGAATTAGATTTAGGGTTAGGGTTAGGATTAGGGTTAGCTTTAGACTTAGCATTAGTGTTACGGTTAGAGTTAGACTTAGGGTTAGGGTTAGGATCAGGTTTAGGATTAGATTTAGGTTTAGGGTTAGGGTTAGAATTAGGGTTAGGTTTAGGTATGTGTTAGGGTAAGGGACAGGGTTAGGGTTACGATTATGGTTAGGGTTAGGGTTAGACTTAGGTTTAGGGTTAAGGTTAACTTAATTAAGTTTAGGGTTAGGGTTAGAATTACACTTATGGTTAGTGTAAAGTTGGAGATAGGTTTAAGTGTTAGGGTTTGGGTTATGGTTGGGGTTAGGGTTAGTGTTAGACTTAGGGTTAGGTTTAGACTTAGGTTTATGATTAAGATTAGGTTTATAGTTAGTATTAGGTTTAGCATTAGATTTAGGTTTAGGGATAGGATTAGTTTTAAAGTTAGGGTTAGGGATAGGGTTAGGGTTAGGTTTAGGGTTAGTTTTAGGGTTATGGTTAGACTTAGGTTTAGCTTTAGGGCTAGGTTTAGGGTTGTGTTAGGGTTAGGGTTAGGGTTGGACTTAGGGTTAGGGTTAGGGTTTGGATTTAGGTTAAATGTTAACGTCAAATTTAGGGTTAAGGTTAGGGTGACATGGTTAGTGTAAATTTAGAGATAGGATTTAGTGTTAGGTTTAGGGTTAGGGTTAGTGTTAGGGTAGGTTTAGTGTTAGTCTTAGACTTAAGGTTAGGGTTAGGGTAAACTTAGGGTTAGGGTTAAATTTAGAGTTAGGGTTAGTATTATGTTTAGGATTACATTTAAAGTTAGGTTTAGGATTAGGTTTAGGATTAGATTTAGGGTTAGGGTTAGGATTAGGGTTAGGGTTGAGTTTAGACGTAGTGTTAGTGTTAGGGTTAGGGTTAGACTTAGAATAGAGTTTGGGTTAGGATAAGGTTTAGGATTATATTTAGGATTATGTTTAAGATTAGGATTAGGGTTAGGGTTAGACATAGGGTTAGGGTTAGGTATGTGTTAGGGTTAAGGGATAGGGTTAGGGTTAGGATTAGCGTTAAGTTTAATGTTAAGGATTGGGTTAGGGTTTGTTTTAGGTTTAGGTTTAGGGTTAGGGTTACAGTTAGACTTATGTTTAGATTTAGGGTTAGGTTTAGGGTTAACGGTTAGGTTTAGGGTTAGGATTATGATTAGGGTTAGGGTACGATTAGGGTTAGAGTTAGACTTACCGTTAGGGTTTGGTGTTAAGGTTAGGGTTAGGGTTAGACTTAGGGCTATGGTTATGTTTAGTGTTTGGTTTATATTTAGGGTTAGGGTGAAGGACAGGTTTAGACTTAGTGTTAGTGTTAGGTTCAGAGTTAGATTTAGCATTTGGGTTAGGATTAGATTTATGTTTAGGGTTAGGATTAGGGTTAGGGTTATGGTTATGAACAGGGTTAGGGTTAGGGATAGGTTAATATAAGATTTAGGATTAGATTTAGGGTTAGGTATAGGGTTAGTTAGTGTTAGGGTTAGACTTAGGGTTTGGGTTAGGGTTAGGGTTAAGAATAGTTTCAGTATTAGATTTATTTTTAGGGTAGAGATGGGATTAGGGTTAGTGCTAGATTTAGGGTTAGGTGTTAGGGTTTGTAATAGGGTTAGCTTTAGGGTTAATATTAGGGTTAAGGTTAGCATTATACTTAGGGTTAGGGTTTTGTTTAGGGTTAGGGTTAGGGTTAGGGTTAGACAGGGTTAGGGTTAGGGAGAGGGTTAGTATTAAAATATGCTTAGGTTTAGGATTAGGGTAAGATATAGGCTTAGTTATAGGGTTAGGGTGAGTGTTAGGGTTAGACTTAGGGTTTACGTTTATATTTAGGTTTAATATTAGGGTTAAGAGTTAGTGTTAGGGTTAGGTTTAGCATTACATTCATGTTTAGGGTGATTGTTAGGTTTAGGCTTATACTTAAGGTTGGAGTTAGGATAAGTGTTAGGGTTCGGGTTAAAAATAGGGATCGGATTAGTGTTAGTTTAGACTTGGGGTTAGCATTGTGGTTAGATTTAGGGTTAATGGTTAGGGTTAGGGTTAGGTTTAGGGTTAAGTTTAGAGTGAGGGTTAGGGTTAGGATTAGACTTAGTTTTAGGGTTAGGGTTAGATTTAATGTTAGGGTTAGTGTTAGGGTTAGTGTTAGACAGCGTTAGTGTTAGGGTTAGAGTTAGATTTAGCATTAGGTTTAGGATTAGATTTATGTTTAGGGTTAGGATTAGGGTTAGGGATAGGGGTAGGGTTGGGGTTAGGGATAGGGCTGGGTAACGGTTAAGGTTAGGGTTAGACTTAGGTTTAGGGTTAGGGTTAGGATTAGGTTTAGGATTAGGATTAGATTTACGTTTAGGGTTAGTGATAGGTTTAGGTTAGAATTAGGGTTAGCTTCAGGTATGTGTTAGGTTAAGGGATAGGGTTAGGGTTATGATTAGGGTTAGGGTTAGGGTTAGACTTAGTGTTAGGGTTTTGGTTTAGGGTTAAGGTAAATGCTAAGTTTAGGGTTAGGGTTAGGGTTAGACTTAGGGTTAGTGTTAGGGTTAGGGTTAGGGTTAGGAATAGATTTATGTTTAGGGTAGGGCCAGGGTTTGGTTTAGACTTAGGGTTAGGTATGTGTTAGGGTTAAGGGGTAGGGTTAGGGTTTGAAGTAGGGTTAAGGTTAGGGTTATACTTAGGATTAGGGTTAGGGTTAGACTTAGGGTTAGGGTTAGGTTTAGCATTAGTTTCAGCATTAGATTTAGGGTTAGGGTTAGGGTTAGGATTAGTATTACGGTTAGTGTTAGAGCTAGCATTAGCATTAGTGTTAGGATTAGGGTTTGGGTTAGTATTACATTTAGGATTAGATTTAGGGTTAGGGTTAGGATTAGGATAGGGTTAGTGTTAGGGTTAGGGATAGGGATAGGTTTAAGGTTAGTTTTAGTGTTAGAGTTTGAGTTAGACTAAGGGTTCGGTTTAGGTATGTGTTAGGGTTAAGGGATAGTGTTAGTGTTAGAGTTAGGATTAGGGTTAGGGTAAGGGTTATACTTATGGTTAGGTTGAGGGGTTAGCGTTGGTGCCCCACCAGCCCCAGTGGAGTCAGTGTAGCAATGGCTGAGAGAAATCTCAATGGCTACCTGTCCAGAGGTTCGCACCACATGTGGTTACTCTTCCTATCCCTCACATTAAACCTAACCCTGAACCTAACCATAACCCTAAACTTTAACCCTAATTCTAACCCTTATGCTAACCCTAAGTCTAACACTAACCCTAACCCGAACAGTAATTCTAACCCTAACCCTGTCCCTAACTCTAACCTTAAGTACAAGTCTAACTCTAACACTCACCGTAACCCTAACTGTAATACTAAACCTAACACTAACACTAATCCTTAACCCTAATATTAACCCTAAATATATACATAAACCCTAATTCTAACACTAACCCTATTTGTAAACCTATTTCTTCCCTAACCTTAAATCTAATCCTAAATCTAATACTAACTCTACCCCAAACCATAAGTCTAACTCTAACCCTTACCCTAACCCTGTTCCTAATCCTAACCCTAACCCTAACCCTAACACTAAAACCTGTCTCTAAATTTACGCTAACAGTAAGTCTAACACTAACACTAACCCTAAACTTAACGCTAACCCTAATGCCAACACCAAACCCTAAACATCTGTCTAACTCTAACCCTAACCATGATCCTAAGTATAACCTTATCCCTAACCCTAATATTAATATTAACCCTAACCCTAACCTTATCCCTTAACCCTAACTCATACCTAACCATAACGTTAAGTCTAGCCCTATGCCTAATCCTATACCTGCCCTAAAAAGAAAACTAATCCTAAAACTATTCCAAACCCTAACCCTAACCCTAACACTTAACCCTACATCTAACTTTACACTAAACATAAGTGTAACCCTAAACCTATCC